>NC_068325.1:21522061-21537061 GCF_025860055.1 Xyrauchen texanus | reverse complement strand
CTCAATGATATTTAATGTTGTCTAAGGTATTTTTTTTTTTTTTTCAGATGTGTTGATGCAAACCAAAAGTTTGATAGCTTAGAATATTAATATCACACCTCTCCTTAACATAATCCATAATCCACATCATTTGAGCCATGTGATATCATTCATAGCACAATCGGTGCAGGACGAGTTAGGGGTTTATTCCATTTCTATCTCTAAGTTTGAGCAATAGATACAGTGATACTTGCTTTAGCAAACACTAAGTAAGTTGCAAAAATTGCCTGAAGAAAAATAATATATGATTCAAAAGTGCACTGTTCTCTGCCATACTTAACCTCAGGAGAATGAAATGTAGCATAGAGAAACCTGTTGAGGAACAGTGAAGCAAACCTGAGAAATATACAAAAGCATGTAGAGAATTAATGTCAGTGGCTGAGCTTCAGGCAATCAGTGCGACTGCATTTGCAAGTGTAGCTCCACACCGGGGAAAGTATTTGGCACAAGCTGCATATGATGCATATGCTTCAGACGTTGAGTGCTGCTGCCATCTGCTGGTGAAATGTTGACATTGTCAATTCAGTGGGCATCTTATACATTTTATGAATTTCACAATTTTCACTTTTCCAAGTCTGGATTTCACTAGAACAGAATTGGAAAACACAGTCGATGTGTCGTCAATAGAGATCAGATTTGAGACTAAACATTACTAAGTCTCAAAATAACACTTTCCACAATGTGCACTCTGAAAATAAACACCTTTGAATTGATAGTATTTACTTTATACGTCTATGCTGTCTAGCAGTGAAAACATTTAGCTAATCACATCTTCACATTAGCTAATACACATTCATGTATACACACCCTGCGATTAGTGGCCAACCCGCTCTACCAACTGAGCCACAGCCATCCCCTGGCTCGCACTGGCCCGATAGTGGAAAAGCGGCTATTCATATCATGACCTTGTTCGAAACACAATAGCTCCGAACAGGACTCGAACCGGCGTGGGAGGCGGGTGCGCTAACAAGGAGGCTAAAGGCTATAGCCGCTAGATTCAGTCGCTAGTGGCTCCCATTACAAGTGCACAGCAACCTATAGCTGCTTGATTTCATTATGTACTGTTTATGAAAGTATAACAGATGCAGCTATTTTAAACTCCCCGTGAAACTGACTCTCATGTTACTTCCTGGATTCTTGAAGTGGATATCATGTATTCATACTGTGGCCAAATACAGCACCAGTTGATTTAAAGTAATTGGGCGAAAATAGCGTGTAAAGTGTAGTTAGTTCTGAGAAAAGCTCTATTTTGTGTAGAGACTGTATTTTAAATCTAAATCAAAGACATTTAGATATTAATAAGTGTCCAAATTAGTGGCCAGTAATGTGTGTAAAATAATGTCAATTGTTCCACCTCGGGCTATGAAAGTCGATCTTGTGCTGACATCATGTGCTGACATCAGTTGAAGGGAGTAGCCGGGTGCTCTGGGAGTATCCCCTGTCTGAGGGAGGGTGTTTGGGTCATGAAGTGCGCCATTCCCTCTTCAGATGTCCTGACGTGGAGAGACAGATCAGAGGCGATGTCGCAGCGTTCATCTCCATTTCTGAAGAGATATATTTTTCGCATGTTTTTCGGACTCTATCTTCACTGCTAGTGGCCACTGGAAGATAAAGTTTGGATTGTCCCTTCAGATGGGGTTCGCTAATCTTTGTGTCTGGCAGGATTGTGTTAAGTTTGGACAGTTTTTACATAGGACACCAAACGAGTTGAACAGGTTGAATGGTTTCTGCAAAGGGTTCCATCTTATTCATATTTGAAGAGTAGATCTGTGTTCTTCGCTATTGGCTGTGAAGCAAGGGGTCTGAAATTTGTGCAAATATTGACCTGCGATTGGACTTTGCAACAAACAACAAACCTGACCTCTACGCCGTGGAAGTCATCTCAACTTCTTCAGACACTCCTGTCTCCTACTCTTCATTTTCAGTCATGGTACGAATCACTTGCACCATTTCCTTCAGCACGGACGATGAGCAGCACGGCTCCCACAGTGACAGCTTTGACGATCACTACAAGCGGGTGGTTTGGTCCAAAGATGGCGAAAATGGCAAGTATCAAGAAGAATGCGAAGATCTTGACGTCGACGATGGCAAGGATGATGAGGAAGCACCCAACATCGACCTAGCTACGTTCTTCGGTGGTTGCTCGCTCCATGGCGGCAACCACATCTTTGTGGAGGACAAGAAGTTTGGTGTGCGCCAAGGCTTGTGGGCGGTGGTGTTTCTCCTCGCGGTCTCCATGTTCCTCGTACAGGTGGTGGACCGTGTCATCTACTACCTGCAGTACGACCACATCACCATGCTGGACGAGCGGAATGCCAACAACATGACCTTCCCCGCCATCACGCTATGCAACTATAACACGTTCCGACGCTCGCAACTCAGCTACAGTGATCTTCTGTTCATGGGACCGCTGTTGGGTTACGAGGACAACATGGCCCCTGGGATCCCTCTGGCGCCGGAGCCCGACAGGCAAGGCTCTCGATTCAGCCTTGCGGAGTTCTTCAACCGCACGCGTCACCGTATGGACGACATGCTACTGGAGTGCAACTTTGCAGGGAAGGATTGTGGACCAGAACATTGGAGAGAGGTTTACTCTTTATTATTATTATGTATTATGGCTGTCAATCAATTTTGACAGAATTTAACTCTCACTTTCGATGCAATATGTCAGTCAGACACTCCTTCATAGTTGCCATATCTGAATGGACAGTTCTAGGCCAGAATCAGTTGCAATATCCACCAAATTTAATGACCACATAAAAAATTTGGTCTGTCAGTTTATGGGACCCAAGAATAGCTCCCTGTACTGGTGAGTACCGGCCCACTTCAGCACTGGGTAAGACTGATGCCTTGAAAGGTGGCAATGTTCTCAGAGTAAGTAGGAATTCAGTTCTCGCCCCCGGTATTTAATTCATTCTCAGTGTGTTATTGTGAGGGCGGCAGACTTTATTTGCAAGAAGATAAATGGAGCTGCTGCTCTTGAGGCGTCAGGGAAGATGAATAGGTGTTCTCGCTGTATCTAGCAGGAATCAGAAGTCATTCATTCTTTTGTTTTCGGCTTTGCAAATGAAACCAGAATCTGTATGTCTTCCAGAGTCTCCATCATTAGTCTTAGACGATGACGACTTATGATTGATAATTATATGGTGTAGCTCTCTTCAGTGTAACGTATTGGTCTCAGTGCCATTTGATGGATATTTTTCTCTCGACTAATAAAGAACACACTTTCTTGGGGCAGTATCTAAAGTTGCAACTGGCATTGTGGTAATTGGTGTTCACATTTATGCTAATTACATTCAGATAATTCAGAATCAAACCAAATCAACTACACAGGTCACATTATTGGATCTGTCTTCACTGTTGTTTAAATCATTTTACTATGCAAGCTTGCACATTTTTGACCATTGTGACCAGGACTGGACTGGGAAGAGAAATCAGCCGGGATTTTACATAGCAACTGGCCCAAAAGTTGTTTAGCGGGGGGTTGGGTTGTTTAGCCAAGTGTTGTTGAGCGGAGAGTGGGGGGGAGGGGTTGGGGGTTCGCTGTCTGCATATAGCGGTGCCATTTTGTGGTCCGTTCTGCATAACGCGGTGGCTCATTTATGCTTATTGCGGCCAATTCGGCCAGGCCGGTCCTCCACTGATCAGTCCCAAAGTGTGTCGGCCGACCGGGAAAATGCCCGGTATGTCAGATTACCAGTCCAGCCCTGGTTGTGACTGTTTATTCAATGTCTTTTGCCATGAGCACAACGTTTACAACAGGGCTGGACTGGGATTTCACATCCTGGCCCTAAACCTGTTGAGCGGGGGAGGGGGGGGGTCTTTCTGCATATCGCGGCGCCATTTTGTGGTCCATTCTGCATAAAGTGCCGTCTCATATTATCTTATCGTGGCCCATTCAGCCCGTTAAGCGGCCGACCATCTGGCCTGTCCTGTTCGCCCGATGGCAAGTCCGCCCGTGATTGGCCCCAAAGTGCGTTGGCCCACCGGGAAAATGCCCGGTACGCCAGATTACCAGTCCAGCCCTGGTTTACAATCTTGTCAATTGTACAATGTCAAGATATTTTCTCATATATATCTCTTCAATTTGATCATTGTAACGAAGGTGCTTCAATTAGCATGCTAATATATCTAGATATTTTCTTATATATATATATATATATATATATATATATATATATATATATATATATATATATATATATATATATATATATATTTTTAGCGGCAGTGCTTTAATTAGCATGCTAGTTTATGTACATATTTTCATATATTAATTTATTACATTTTATTTTATTTTGTGGTGGTGCTTTAATTAGCATGCTAGTTTATGTACATATTTTCATATGTTAATTTATTAAATGTTATTTTATTTTGTGGTGGTGCTTTAATTAGCGTGCTAGTTTATCTACATATTTTCATATATTAATTTATTACATTTTATTTTATTTTGTGGTGGTGCTTTAATTAGCGTGCTAGTTTATCTACATATTTTCATATGTTAATTTATTAAATTTAATTTTATTTTGTGGTGGTGCTTTAATTAGCATGCTAGTTTATCTACATATTTTCATATGTTAATTTATTACATTTTATTTTATTTTGTGGTGGTGCTTTAATTAGCGTGCTAGTTTATCTACATATTTTCATATATTAATTTATTAAATTAAATTTTATTTTGTGGTGGTGCTTTAATTAGCATGCTAGTTTATCTACATATTTTCATATGTTAATTTATTACATTTTATTTTATTTTGTGGTGGTGCTTTAATTAGCATGCTAGTTTATGTACATATTTTCATATGTTAATTTATTAAATGTTATTTTATTTTGTGGTGGTGCTTTAATTAGCGTGCTAGTTTATCTACATATTTTCATATATTAATTTATTACATTTTATTTTATTTTGTGGTGGTGCTTTAATTAGCGTGCTAGTTTATCTACATATTTTCATATGTTAATTTATTACATTTTATTTTATTTTGTGGTGGTGCTTTAATTAGCGTGCTAGTTTATCTACATATTTTCATATGTTAATTAATTAAATTTAATTTTATTTTGTGGTGGTGCTTTAATTAGCATGCTAGTTTATCTACATATTTTCATATGTTAATTTATTACATTTTATTTTATTTTGTGGTGGTGCTTTAATTAGCGTGCTAGTTTATCTACATATTTTCATATGTTAATTTATTAAATTTAATTTTATTTTGTGGTGGTGCTTTAATTAGCATGCTAGTTTATCTACATATTTTCATATGTTAATTTATTACATTTTATTTTATTTTGTGGTGGTGCTTTAATTAGCGTGCTAGTTTATCTACATATTTTCATATATTAATTTATTAAATTAAATTTTATTTTGTGGTGGTGCTTTAATTAGCATGCTAGTTTATCTACATATTTTCATATGTTAATTTATTACATTTTATTTTATTTTGTGGTGGTGCTTTAATTAGCATGCTAGTTTATCTACATATTTTCATATGTTAATTTATTAAATTTAATTTTATTTTGTGGTGGTGCTTTAATTAGCATGCTAGTTTATCTACATATTTTCATATGTTAATTTATTAAATGTAATTTTATTTTGTGGTGGTGCTTTAATTAGCGTGCTAGTTTATCTACATATTTTCATATGTTAATTTATTAAATGTAATTTTATTTTGTGGTGGTGCTTTAATTAGCGTGCTAGTTTATCTACATATTTTCATATGTTAATTTATTAAATTTAATTTTATTTTGCGGTGGTGCTTTAATTAGCATGCTAGTTTATCTACATATTTTCATATGTTAATTTATTAAATTTGATTTTATTTTGTGGTGGTGCTTTAATTAGCATGCTAGTTATCTTGATTTTTTTCTTATTTAAATTTGTTAATTTGGACTTTTTTTAGTAGCTGTGCTTTAATTAGCGTGCTAATTTATGTCAATATTTTCTTACATATATATACATATTCATTTTCATATATTTTTAGTGGCATTGCTTTAATTAGCATTGTAGTTTAACAAAATGTTTTATGAAATATGTTTGTTAATTAAATATTTTTGCTATTTTTAGCGGCAGTACCTTAATTAGCATGCTTGTTTCTAATTTTTTGTAATTACGTTTTTTATTATATTTTTTACTCATGCTAGACAGTCATTTTTGACCGTTGTGACTCATCTTACTGTTGTTTTCCGTCTCTTTCGCCATGAGCACAACTTTGAAGACACTTTTTGAAGTTCCATTTCGCTGCATCTTACAGTAACGAGTCCCATGTGAACGGCACCTCATATCTAATCATTTTGTTCAGTGCAATTTTGTATCTAGAAAATCAACTCTGTACTGGAACTGGAGTTTTATCAGTGGAGAATAGAGAGAGCTCAATACCCAAGAGCTCGTCTTGAGTTTCCAACAGTCCCTTTGCACTGATGAGAAGAACTCTGTCTGTGAAATAAGCATTTAGTTTGCCGTTGTTGCTGATCTTAAGATGTCTACTCAGCGTTCATGCTGCTGGAGATCTCCTTCGAGTCAGCCGTTTATTGAGTCTAGTGAATTATGTGCTGCTTTGCCGTAAAGGCCACAGATACGTTTGCTAGCGCTTATTGAAGAACTGCTTTAGAGCACTTAAGTATATTTACACGGAGTGCTGTCTCCAGTCTTAATGCGTGTGGGTTTTAAACGCCGCCAGTCGTGTTCTGGTAATGGATGTGTACTATCTGTTGCCTCCTGTGAGATGTTTTATCAACCTATTTAGAAGGTACAAAGTTGATAATCTGCCACACAAACGCAGAGCTGTCAAACCAATTAAACATGATATACATATAATCAATATACAGTTATCTATACTCAATTACTGAGGTTGACTAGTTTATAAACATTTTGCTATGTATACTTTTAATACTTTAATCTATCTATCTATCTATCTATCTATCTGTCTGTCTGTCTGTATATCCGTCTATCTATCTATCTATCTATCTATCTATCTGTCTGTCTGTATATCTATCTATCTGTCTGTCTGTATATCTATCTATCTATCTATCTATCTATCTATCTATCTGTCTGTCTGTCATCTGTCTGTCTGTCATTTGTCTGTCTATCTATCTGTCTGTCTGTCTATCTATCTATCTGTCATCTATCTGTCTGTCATCTGTCTGTCTGTCATTTGTCTGTCTATCTATCTGTCTGTCTGTCTGTCATCTGTCTCTCTGTCTGTCATCTGTCTATCTATCCGTCTATCTGTCTATCTATCTGTCTGTCTGTCTGTCATCTGTCTATCTATCCGTCTATCTGTCTGTCTATCTGTCTGTCTGTCATTTGTCTGTCTATCTATCTGTCTGTCTGTCATCTATCTGTCTGTCATCTGTCTGTCTGTCTGTCATCTGTCTGTCTGTCTGTCATCTGTCTATCTATCCATCTATCTGTCTGTCTATCTGTCTGTCTGTCATTTGTCTGTCTATCTATCTGTCTGTCTGTCATCTATCTGTCTGTCTGTCTGTCATCTGTCTATCTATCCGTCTATCTGTCTATCTATCTGTCTGTCTGTCTGTCATCTGTCTATATATCCGTCTATCTGTCTGTCTCTCTGTCTGTCATCTGTCTATCTATCTATCTGTCTGTCATTTGTCTGTCTATCTATCTGTCTGTCTGTCATCTATCTGTCTGTCTGTCTGTCTGTCATCTGTTTATCTATCTCTCTATCTATCTGTCTGTCTGTCTGTCTGTCTATCATCTATCTGTCTGTCTGTCTGTCTGTCATCTCTCTATCTAACCATCTATCTATCTGTCTGTCCGTCTGTCTTTCTATCTATCTGTCTGTCTGTCTGTCTGCCATCTGTCTGTCTATCTGTCTGTCTGTCTATCTGTCTGTCTACATTGTCTGTCTGTCCATATTAAAATATATATATTTATGATCATTTTGATATTTTCATCAGTGCTTTAATTAGCAAGTTTATCTTGATTTTTTTCTTCTTATATACATTTGTTAATTTGTATAATTATCTGCAGCAGAGCTTTAATTAGCATGCTAGTTTAGATTTTTTTGTTTCGTGTATATATATATATATATGTGTGTGTGTGTGTGTGTGTGTTCATTTTTGTATTTTCAGTAGCGGAGCTTTAATTAGCATGCTAGTTTATCTCAATTTGTTCTTATATATATATATATATATATATATATATATATATATATATATATATATATATATATATATATATATATATATATATTCATTTTTAATAGTTTTTTAGCTGCTGTGTTTTAATTAGCATGCTAGTTTATCTTGCTTTTTTCTTGTACATAATTGTTAAGTTTAATATTTTCAGCAGTGGAGCTTTAATTAGCATGTTAAGAGTATGCATCATCAACATCATGTCCTGATGATACTGATGCTAGGTCTGTTAGCTTGTATGCTAAAGCATTGATTTGTGGGTTTGAATCCTCTCTTCTGAAAGTCATTCTGTAGTTGAGATGAGTTTTGTGCTTGATGAATGTTTGCTGGCTGTTCCACAATCACATTCTGAATTTGATCTCTGTTGAAAGTTTCATGAATACAAAGTCGATAATATATTACTTGGCATAGTATGTTCCTTTTGGTTCACGGTTCGATCCCCACCTTAGGAAGTCGTGCATTAGAAATGTGTTTAGTTCTGGATTTGTGTATTTTGCATACTGAATGGAGGCTGGGCTATTCCCCGATCAAATGTTGAAAAGTTACATTTACATTTATGCATTTGGCAGACGCTTTTACCCAAAGCGACTTACAGTGCACTTATTACAGGGACAATCCCCCCGGAGCAACCTGGAGTTAAGTGCCTTGCTCAAGGACACAATGGTGGTGACTGTGGGGATCGAACCAGCAACCTTCTGATTACCAGTTATGTGCTTTAGCCCACTACACCACCACTCCAAGTTACATTAATATAAAGTTGATCATGGTAAACACTACCTATCTGCTTGCGGAGTCAATCAGGGTTTTTGTTCTGTGCTAATTCCAGTCATTAGTCCTGCACATCGTTTGCAAATCATCTATACAACACTAAGAACATTGTGAGTTTCCTGCCGGTGTGTGTGTGTGTGTGTGTGTGTGTGTGTGTGTGTGTGTGTGTGTGTGTGAGAGAGTGTGTGAGCATGCACGTGTGTGTGTGTGTGTATATATGTGTGTGTGTGTGTGTGTGTGTGTGTGTGTGTGTGTGTGTCTCCATTGATTGGCAGTTCAGATATTTAAAGATCACTGGAGCGGTCGATAAAAGACTGGCCGTGCTAAGCAGACAGATGTCTCGACTTTCTGTCATAGTGCAGAATTTGAATCGTTCACTTCCTTAATATCCATTAGATGCGGATCTATTTTCACCTCCAGAGCAGCAGCTCACGTTTCGCCCGATTGCCCTGATGGGCTTTTACTTTATCTGGGGAGTCAATTACAGTGAAGAGGAAACAAATTTGGGGTCAAAAAAGTAGTTAAAGGGATAGTTCACCCAAAACTGAAAATTCTGTCATCATTAGCTGCTGAACTCATTGTAAGAACAATATCTGTTTAAATATGCTTCTTTCATTTTTGGGTGAACTATTCCTTTAAGAGTTGAATCATCTAAACTTGATCTTCAGGGTTTATTCAGATAATCTAGAACAGTTGACAGTAGCTTATCAAATATTAACAAGTCTAGAGCAGATTTCACACCACACTAGGTTTTGTCCCTCTGAAAGCCGCAGAAACGCTTACGCTGTATTCTGTCAAATGGAAATTCATTCACTGCAGGATAGGATAAAACGGATTCAGTGTTTCACTGACGGATTTGTTCATATTTATTCAAATTCTGATTGGATGAGCCGCGTTTGAAGTTTAAAAATGAACATTCTATTTGAATGTGATTAGTTGTTGTGTTGCCTGGCAACCGTAAACATTCCACTGTTACATGATGAAATTAATGCTCATGTAAAAGGTTTTGAAAATGACAAATGAAACTACAAATGACTCCCTCTGTAATTTCCCAAAGGCTCCTGGTGGTTGTGTTCCTCATTTAATGTGGCTTTGAGTGTCACCGATGAACACTAGAGGTCACCACACATCAGAGAAGCACGACTCATTCTGATCATTCTGGACATTTTTTAGATCATCACAAAGGAGATTCAATTCACGTGCAAGTTATACATTTAAAAATAAACTGTAAAATACATTTTCACATTCAGAATATTCTAATAACTTCCCAGAGGACAGACAGACATACTACATGCGAGATTATTACAGTATGATCAATTATACAAGTACAGTAATCAATTATTTTAGATAAATATTCACTAAAATTCGCCAAAATTAGGTTTTCTCATTTTAGTAGTTAATTTTAGTGATTAAGTAGTTAAATTGATACTTATATAATTGATCATACTGTAATAATATCACCTGTAGTATGTCTGTCTGTCCTCTGGGAAGTTATTAGAACATTCTGAGTGTGAAAATGTATTTTACAATGTATTTTTTAATGTATAACTTGCACGTGAATTGAATGAGTGAGTGGACATCTCCTGTATTTTAGTGTAGTGAGTGGAGTTTTCAGACGGTCCCTTACATCTGCGAACCCGAATGTCAGGCGTCAAACTTTCCCGCGCATAATCAGTGAGGCCAACGACATTCAGCTTGATAGTGAGTTTGGCGCGAAAAGAGCAGGAGGGACACAAGAGAAAGCAGACAGCAGCGCCATTGTCGCAGAATATTGAACATATGTTCAAGACTGCCAATCAGGGTACAGTTATACTTGTTAAGCAATTTGACAACATTGTAGTAAATATTTTCAGTGCATCAAAAAGCGTGCTCGTTAAAATACACGCAGACAAGCTAATCCAGCATAAATGAGTGCATAAAAAGTCACCAAAATAAAGTATTTGAACCTCATAATTAAATACAAAATGAGGGGGAAAACTGCAAAAAAGGTCCACTTTAAAAAAAAAAAGGTTGGCTACAGGCCTGAATTGGCATAAATTATTATTTAAAAAAATTTATATAAGGGAAATAATGAATCATCCTCAGTGGACGTTACCTGTTACCAAAGTCAACTCTGTTACCCAAGTTGGCCCTAGAGGTAACTTCCACATTTTGACTCATAATTTCAATGGCCGGTCATGTCTGGTCAACCACATGTCAATTTCTTAATCAGGTTAACCTCAAATTTTTATATATATTTTATTTAGTCATAAAAATATTGCAAACCGTAACAATGTACCCAACATATTTGAGTGTCAATGAATATACTCCTTGACAATATGCTATTATAGTTAAAATATTGAAATAAATGAGAGGACGCTCGCCATTATGTGTTCAAGATGTCCCCGAGAGAGGACGATGACATCACATGATGCTGGTCACATGGTTTTAGGATACACCATGTTTTAGTCGCAGGGGTGTTTGTTTAGTAACGTAGTTGACAGAACTTGTGTGGACATGATTAAAATATTTTCAGTGCAATTTACAATCAACATCATGAAACATCATGGCCATTTCAAACAAAATGAAACATGGGATGCATGTGATATTATAACATGCTTTCCCTTAATGGATAAAATGGGATATTTCTGAAGAAAATGGTTTGAAAATATATAATTATCATAAATGCACATTAAATATACCCTAAATTATACAATGAGCCACATGCACAATAACACAAGGGCCAAGTTTATAGTATTGTGAATGTTAATGTGTACCCTAATAAAACATTGAAGCTCGTCCCGCGTGAGCGATGTGCTTTAAACATGGCGCCAATGTTTCTAGAGAAGCTGCTTCTGTTCTAGACAGTGACCAAAATATTGAATTTAAACAGCATATTAAAGTCATGTCTTACATTTCATTTTAAGAAAGTATATGTGGACAATGTTATTCAGTTCCCACCTTTACAAAATACTCTCTCTCTCTCTCTCTCTCTCTCTCTATCTCTCTCTCTCTCTCTCTCTCTCTCTCTCTCTCTCTCTGAGTGACATGCCCACACATATCTTGTGTTTTGATAAATGCGTTCCAGCTTTGCTTACTGCAGTAAATCTGGAGGTGTGCAACTGGTCTCCATCGCCAACAGCAACCCATTGAAAGCGTGCCATTGTGTTCTCAGGGTCTGACACGTGCTCGCACAGATCGAAGAAATAAGATACTGCAAGCATTGCGCTCTCATGATGCCCGCCCGCACGTTTTTGAGTTCGGAGACGGTACCTAGAGCTTTGATTTACTGCATGTTTTCATAGCTGTCGAGATGAGCACGGGAAAAGCAGACAACTTATTTCATTGATAGATGTGCTGCGTTATCACAAAGACAATCGCCAATTAACCTTCATGCATCTGCTGCGATGCCCTTGAGGGCTTTATAGATGGACGAGAGGCTGTGGAAAATAATCGCATTAATCTGTTGTTTGCAGATGCTTTTGGAAACCTCTTACAAGCTGTTCTCCACAGAACTCATTCATATTAATGACTCAATAAAAGTTCATGCAAAATTGAAAATTCTGTCCTATATTGACACTATAGCTATATTGCACTAACATGAATTCTTCCATTTGTGCTCTCGTAGAATTATATTACTATTTATATTTTGAAATTAAATGAGACATCAGCCTCCCCACTTTTTCTAAAAGCGTATCGCATTGGGTGTTGATAAACCGATATTAGTCGAACACTAGAGGACATTTCAAGTCAAACCCGACAGCACACGTCATCACCCAAACGTCTTTTTGACGTGTGTGTTTACCTCTATAAGACGTTTTTGTTGTTGTTTGTAAACATGTAATTCTGGTTCTGTTCACTCTACCTCACTTTGAAAAGTCTCATTATATTCCACTAGGTGGCAAAAAAAGATTTTTTCTGTATCACATTCCATCAATATACAGATGTGAACTGTAGATGGCGCTCTAACGCATTTTACCCCTCACAGATGTGCTCGTCCATAGACATTCAGTCTAATGTTCAGTTCAAGCAACACCCTCATTATTTCATTGAATATCTTGGCCTCTGAGTGGACTACAAGCTCAATTTAGGTGTCATTAGAAAGCTGAAATATTCCCCTTTGCTATGATATAAACCATTTAATCATTAATTGTCGGAAACATATTTTCTGATGATTTGTTCTTTTCGCATGCTTTTTCTTCTGGATGGCATATTTTGTTCTGGACATCTAAAATACAACATTGGATTATTCAGCCAAGCAAGCTCACAGACAAGTAAACAATGGCTAATATTTTAGACAACTTCCTGCGATGAAAGCAGATATAATGTCGTCAGCTATTTGGGGCTTACAGCAGCCGTTATTAGAGCATAAACGAGACATTTGTATGAATACAGAAGTCATTATTCACTTTGTTATTCTTATGAAACTCTTTCAAACTGTGGTATTAGTGCTACAAAATTATCTGTACAGTCATATTTCTGAGAGCAAGACCTTTGATTTGATATATGACTTGTCCATTTATGTGCTAAGCGAAGGACTTTTATTTTCATGTAAATATTTCTACACTGTTACCTCTAGGGGGCGCTAATTTTCAACGTGGATGTTTTGAGACCTTATTTTTTATTTTAAGTAACATAAATGCAGAATTAATTGGTTATCTATGAAAAGTTCAGATTTTAAGTTGTCAAATGATACCTCATATGCCTGACTTACCTATACGGAGATTTTTAACGTTTTAAGTGTAAACGATTTTCCGCGATATAGCACCGGCGGCTCCAAAGCGTTTATCTCTGAGATGTAGGTGTGCTGTCTGGGAAGAAAAAACGATTTTGTAAAGATTTACAAAGGATTACATCAGCAATTTTAGTTGCTTATCCTAGTAGGGAAGGAGGTATTCCCCCAAGTGAAGGAGTTCAAGTACCTCGGGGTCTTGTTCACGAGTGAGGGACAATGGAGCGGGAGGTTGGCCAGAGAATCGGGGCAGCGGGGGCGGTATTGCACTCGCTCTATCGCAGCGTTGTCACGAAAAGAGAGCTGAGCCGAAAGGCAAAGCTCTCGATCTACCGGTCAATTTTTGTTCCTACCCTCACCTAAAGAACTAGGTCACGAGTACAAGCGGCCAAAATGGGCTTCCTCAGAAGGGTGGCAGGCTTCTCCCTTAGAGATAGGGTGAGGAGCTCAGTCATCCGTGAGGAGCTCGGAGTAGAGCCGCTGCTCCTTTGCGTCGAAAGGAGTCAGTTGAGGTGGTTTGGGCATCTGGTAAGGATGCCCCCCTGGGAAGTGTTTCAGGCACGTCCAGCTGGGAGGAGGCCTCGGGGAAGACCCAGGATTAGGTGGAGAGATTACATCTCCACACTGGCCTGGGAACGCCTCAGGGTCCCTCAGTCAGAGCTGGTTAATGTGGCTCGGGATAGGGAAGTTTGGGGCCCCCTGCTGGAGCAGCTGCCCCCGCAACCCGACTTCGGATAAGCGGTTGAAGATGGATGGATGGATGGATCCTAGTAGTGATGGGATTTCCATATCATTCCCACGAATCGTTAATTTTTGAGGAATTGGCCACTCAGGCCAATTCAGTCTTGTGAACGAACCTTTCAAACCGAATCATTAAAAAGTTTGACTCGAGAGATTGATTAATTTACGGAATCGGGTATCGTTATCTCAAAGCCTCTTCCAGCTATGGTAGTGTTCGTGTGAAATTAAACTGTAGTAGATGATTTTGTGGATAGAAAAACTCATAAATGGACCCAGTTAGAGTGATTATGAGACATGAGCCTGACCTGACACCCGAATGTGCCAATATTCACTTATCCCCGAATAACTTGCTCATTATTTTATAACTAATGGCTTCTTAATGTTTTCATTCATCATACCGAAAAAAGAATATCCATTGGCCGGCTAAAATAGAAGGAATGGGGGTGTTGAGGATATGAAATCGTTCTGTACACGTTAGGTCGGCTGAGCTCATGCTCGGACGTATAACTGTTGACCTGTTACAGTCAAAGTCCAGTCCGCAGCTCAAATCAATTGCAGATGGCCAGTAAAGCTAGTAGAAATGGCAC
>NC_068325.1:21407061-21517061 GCF_025860055.1 Xyrauchen texanus | reverse complement strand
TGTTTCCTCTGATGAAGTCGCTTAAAAAAAGCGTTTGTGGATGTTAAACGTGGGTTTCCCAGGCCAATTTCACACGCTTCCAAAATATTTAAAATAAAGAATTTCTTTACCATCAAGTCTTCGTAAAAGGGATAAGTGGTTTCATCATATTCATTTGTAGGATTGGATACCTCCCCTTATAAATAAATAAGACTTCTACATGTCATGTTGTGTTGAAAGTTCATTAAAGGGATGAGCTCGCGCACAGAGGAGCAGAGCGCGCGCAGTGGGGCCCGCGCTTTCTCTGAACCCGCCAAATTAATTTTATGGAACAACTGAACTTTAAAACCGTCGGAGACGGTTGGCAGAATTTACAGCGAATGATTATGAGAAAATGAATGCCGCGAACGCGTCCGTTAAGCGAAATCACCCGTGTTTCCTGGCAACAGTTGGGACTTATACCGTGTTTCGCTTTCCTGAGAAGAGATATATGGAGAAATAATATTTTACCGCCTTTATTTACCTCAGTTTTGACGAATCTTCCTGCGTCGCGCGCGCGTCAAACGCCTCAGGAACGCAAAAACCGCGCTTTGATTATTCATCTCGGAGGCGCGTCCTCGCGTCGCTCCTGAGGTAAAACAAACGCGTCAAAGGACTTAGTCGCTCTTCAAAATGTGCCAAGGCGACGCCGCACCGAAACCACGTTCGGATGGCTCGTTAAAAGAAGCGGGAAAGCTGTTTTTGAAACACACGACCTTTCACGGTTTGAGACACGTGTTTTTGAGTGGCTCGTACCCGCGTCGAGTCGCGTGGTTGCTTGCGTTTTTAACTGCGTTGGCGCTTCTTTTCACTTGGTCTTCAAACCGGGTCCGGTACTTGCTCTCGTCGCCGGTTTACACCAAAGCGCATATGGTTTACGCGAAGCGCCTCGTGTTTCCCGCTGTTACGATTTGCAACGAAAACCTCTTGCTGCCGCGACGCATGAAGAAACCGGACATCTTCAGCGCGGGACGGTGGCTCGGGCTGTTGGGAAAGAATTGGCAGGTGTCCGCCGGTGTTCGAGACGCGCTCGCGTCGCAAGGTGAAGAAACCGGGAGTAATGAGCCTCCGTGGTCCCCGTTATCTCGCATACTGGATTTCAACCACTTTCTACCCCCTCCACGGGACTCGCAGCCCTCCATGAGGCAGTTATTGGACCGTTTGGGGCATCAGCTGGAGGAAATGTTGCTTTATTGTCGGTTTCAAGGGCAACAATGCGGACCGCGCAACTTCAGCACCGTAAGTGTGTGAACAGCTCCGCGTTTAACTTCACGCTATTAAAGATGCTGTAAGATATATGGAATGGTATGCAGGACATGTTCCTACTCTGTGGAAGATTTCACTGAAATAAGTGTCTTGAGATATCGGTCTCACGTGACAGCTGTAGACTCAATAAACACAAATGTGTCGGCGGTCTTTGACGCTTTTGCCTTTCAATTAGTGCCGCAGTTGAAGCTGGTCATTGTGTGGAGTTAAATATGTGCCACAATTCTGCACGTGCAAATTATATTTTGAGCAGAAGATTAAATTGAACACACAAAGTTATTTTGCATGCACAAGATTATATATTAAGTGCAAAACAATATTCTGCACGCGCAAGTTGATATTTTGAGCACACAAACAATGTTTTGCACGCGCAATATGAAATTGAGTGCACGATTATTTTGCATGCACAAGATGGTATTTTGAGTGCATAAAAAAGTGCTGCACGTGCAGGATGATATTTTGAGCACACAGCCATTTTGCATGTGCTTGAACTCTGATTAACTGTTTTTTAAAGCAGTGTATCTTTTTGCAAAAACCAATTCATTTTGAGCAAACGAAATTAAATTTTGCACTTGATTAAAGTTTATTTGAATGTGAATTTGCTCAGAATTCTTACATTTTGCTTTCTCCTCCTACATTTTTGCATGCTCAAAATATCATCTTCATATAATTTTGATGTGTGTGACTTTCTATCTTCACCAGAACACAAATTAGGTTTTTCTTTTTAGTATTTTTTTTTTTTAGAATATGTCAGCTCTGTGAGTCCATACAATGCAAGTGAATGGGTGCCAACATTTTGATGTTCCAAAAAGCACATAAAGGCAGCATATAAGTAATCCATAAGACTCAAGTGGTTTAATCCATGTCTTCAGAAGTGATATGATAGGTGTGGGTGAGAAATAGACCAATATTTAAGTCTCTTTAAGTCTTCGAAATCTCCTTCCTGCCCAGTAGGGGACGTATGCACGAAGAATGTGAATCACCAAAAACACAAGAAGAAGAATGTGAAAGTTAAAGTGGAGATTGACTGAGCAGAGAAGAGAATATTGATTTAAATATTGATCAGTTTCTCACTCACACCTATCACGTCTCTTCTGAATACATTGATTTAACCCCTGGAGTCTTATTGATTACGTTAATGTGGACCTATGTGATTGTTGGAGTTTCAGAGTTCTGGTCACCATTCACTTGCATTGTAAGGACCTACTGAGCTGAGATATTCTAAAAAAAAGTCTACTTTTGTATTCTGTAGAAGAAAGAAATTCACACACATCCAGGATGGCATGAGGGTGAGTAAATGATCATTTTTAGGTGAACTATCCCTTTAATCTTCAAAATAGTCTTAAATATTTGCTATTGTATTATTTCACTGAACATCCGTCTCAAAAGGTTTCTACACGCTAAAGGGAAGTGAAAACGTGATGTGAGAACAGTAGAACGCCTACGTATACATTTGCTAATACTTAACGACATTACCTATATGCTACGACAACCACGCAAAGTGTAGAAGGCAGTCTTGGGATCGAGGCCATTTTTGCGTATTGATAATCGCAAGTTTTTCCGGATGATTATCGTTATATATATATGGATTATTTCCGATATAAATAGGGCTGCTCGTTGTACAATAGTCTTTGTCTTTTCAAACCTATTTCTCAACACAACTTTGGTAAAGTGTTAACGGCAGGGTTATTTAAAGTGGGTTGCGCACCTGATGCAGACATGGCATGCTCTAAAATTCGAAACAGTGGCTTCAGTAAATGCTTAGTTGCCCCCTTGTGGTCTCCAAAACCTATTACACCCGACAACATTGAACAGAATGCAACTGGAAGTGAATTAAAGGCACAGAAATTTGGCTTATTTAAATGTCGGCTGAGGGAATGGAATAGCGTTGTGACAAACTACATGTGCAGTATACAAACAGCGCTATACACTGTGTACTACGTTAGTAAGCTATTTAGTAAACATAGTAAGCTATTAGCTATTGTGAACACAGCCTCTGTGTTGACGGATAATCAAGTACTTTTGTCAAAATATGTGCAGTATGAAACCAGAGCACACTACTTGAGATCATTTTGGTGTTTATGGTGGGCAAGCGGTTGTCTCTTCATTGGACCGGGTAGGGGGTGTTAGATGTTTCTGGGGCGGCACAAGCTAAATACAGGGGGGCAATGCCCCCCTTAGACCTGGCAATGTTTGAGATAGTCTATTTTACCCAATAATGAAACATGCTAAACTTGACTTTCCATTTCCAGTGTGATGAAGGAACCTGTAGAAATACCAACCGTGACTTTTAGCACGTTTCTGGACTCAAAATTGGTTTAAAATGCACAAAAGTCACATTTATTTCTGACGCCACTCTCTAAATTAAACATGTGGAATGATGAGGTCATGCAACAACAATGTATTGTAGAATACTACTGTTTGAACAGTTTATTGCCTACTGTTTCGCATGCTAGTTTAAAAATAGGTAATATTCAGAATGAACCATTCCATATATCGCTTTGGTCTTCAACCCTGTTTATCTACATGACTGTTTGGTTGATTTCAAGATTTGTGTAATGATGTTTGTCTTTGAAGTAAACAAACAGGATGCAACACTTTGTTGTCATGTTGAACACGCTCATCAATGTGACTCTCCGGATACTGTGCATGATATATTGCGTCCCGAGGCCCTCAGAATCCCAACAGCCCCATCTACAATCTCCTTGCGCCCGGGCGCTGTGTAATTTGGCTCTGTTGTAAATGTATGCAGTGCATCACATTTGCCTCAGAAATTATGATGTGTCATTTACAGAGGGCAAGCCCCATGAATATCAGTTTTTATCGTGCATGATGATTTCATTGCTAGGGTGTGTATAGATGAAAATGCTTTAAGTGTCTACCGGGCACATTAGGACTGGATTTATGCAGGTCAGGCCTTTTTAACAGCACATTTTTGGGGTTATATTTGTAGTGAAACTGCTGGTGTTGGTAATAAACCATTTGGCAGCTCAGCTGTTTGGCTTGAAGCACTTTGATTTGTTTTGTAGTCAAGCGTAAGCTCCGATGGTAGAAGGTCACTTTCCTTCTGGGTTTATCTGTCAGTGAAAAGAGCCCGGATCTATTTACTACGCACACACATACACATGCATATACACAGACTGATTTAACTCTTTCATACCCAAAGTTCACATCAGTGGACATCATTTTCTATGTTTTTTATGTTTTTTGTCAATTGGCGCCACCCAAAATGCAAAACATTATTGGATGGAATGCTGCTAAGCCAACTATGGGTGCTTATTTTTTTACATAATTTGAAATGAGCCAAATAGCTTTGAGATGGCAGCCAGGCAGAAGAATATGGCACAATTGCATTTTTCCAGCTCGCGTTCACACACGAAGAGAGTCGTTTTTACATTGTATAATTCAAAAGCCTTTGCATGAGTGGAAAATAGCTAACTCCATCTCAAGGGCCTTTCATTTAAATTGCATCTATCTCATACTATCAGCACACAGTTATCAAAGATTTAAGCGTCAGACAAGCTTGAAGAAAACTGTAATTATCGCACACAAGTTTTCAACTGCCCCGCTCCTCATTAACATTTCCTTTGAGTAGCTCTCTGCATGTCTCCTTTCTGTATAAGAAAATGCATTTTTGCGACACAATAGCACTCTGTTTCACTAAAACCTGTTAGTAAGATGGATTGCAGGTGAGTTTTAAATGTGTTATGATGGATTCAGTACCTTTCAGATATTTTCTCACCATAGCGGGTTTTGAGTAGCACCACAGTGACACCACATATGAACCCTTTGGAATTGGCTTGTTATCGGTATTAATTGGTCATAAAATGTGATCTCATCTTCATCAAAGTCAAAAGAAAAAGTAAGTGAACCCTTGGATTTAATAACATGCCGATCCTCCTTTGGCACCAATATCTTCAATCAAGCATTTCCGGTAGATGCGGACTAGACCTGCACGTTGTTACGAAGGAATTTTAGATCATTCATCCTTACAGAACTGCTTCAGCCATATTCTTAGGATGTCTGGTGTCTCTCTTGAGGTCATTCCACAGCATCTCTATTATGTTAAGTTCTGAGCTCTGACTGGCATGCTCCAAAAGGTGGATTTTCTTTGAAGTCATTCTGTAGTGGATTTACTTTGATGATTAAGTCATTGTCCTGCTGCATCACCCAACTTCGATTGAGCTTCAACTTGTGCACAGCCACCCTGATATTATCCTGTAGGATATCTTGATAAACTTGGGAATACATTATTCCCTCGATGATGGCAAGCGATCCAGGCCCCGAAGCAGCAAAGCAGCCCAATTCATGATGCTCCCTCCACCGTACGTCATGTTGGTATACAGTGCTCTTTTTATACGCCATACGTAGTGCTTCATGTTCTTCCCAAACAATTCAACCTTAGATTCATCAGTCCACAAAACGTTTTTCCAATAGTCTGGAGTGTCAAGGCGGTTTTTGGTGAACAACAGGTTCACTGCAATGTTTTTGTTGGAAAGCAGCAGCTTCCTTCATGATATCCTGCCATGAACACCATACCTGTTTAATGCTTTCTGTACAGTAGACTCATGAACAGAGATGTTCACCAGTTCCAATAAATCCTTCAAGTCTTTATCTGTCACTCTAGGGCTCTTTTTTACCTCATTGGGCATTCTGTGGTGTTCCATTTGAGCCATCTTGGCTGGACGGCCACTTCTAGTGAGAGTACCTATAGTACTAAATCATCTCCATTTATAGACAGTTTGTCTAACTATGGACAGAAGAATATCTAACGGCCACTTCTAGTGAGAGTACCTATAGTAATAAATCATCTCCATTTATAGACTGTTTGTCTAACTGTGGACAGATGAATATCTAACGGCCACTTCTAGAGAGAGTACCTATAGTACTAAATCATCTCCATTTATAGACAGTTTGTCTAACTGTGGACAGATGAATATCTAACGGCCACTTCTAGTGAGAGTACCTATAGTACTAAATCATCTCCATTTATAGACAGTTTGTCTAACTGTGGACAGATGAATATCTAATGGCCACTTCTAGTGAGAGTACCTATAGTACTAAATCATCTCCATGTATAGACAGTTTGTCTAACTGTGGACAGATGAATATCTAACGGCCACTTCTAGAGAGAGTACCTATAGTACTAAATCATCTCCATTTATAGACAGTTTGTATAACTGTGGACAGATGAATATCTAACGGCCACTTCTAGAGAGAGTACCTATAGTACTAAATCATCTCCATTTATAGACAGTTTGTCTCACTGTGGACAGATGAATATCTAACGGCCACTTCTAGTGAGAGTACCTATAGTACTAAATCATCTCCATTTATAGACAGTTTGTCTCACTGTGGACAGATGAATATCTAACGGCCACTTCTAGTGAGAGTACCTATAGTACTAAATCATCTCCATTTATAGACAGGTTGTCTAACTGTGCACAGATGAATATCTAAACTCTTCTAGATAACTTTATAACCCTTTCCAGCTTTATGCAAAGCAACAATTCTTGATCGTAGGTCTTTTGAGATATTTTTTGTGAGGCACGGTCCACATTAGCCTAGGGGTTCACATACTTTTTCCAACTTGCACTGTGAATGTTTGAATGATGTGTTCGGTATGTATAGGAACAATATAAACATTTGTGTGTTATGCTTTAAAACGGATTGTGTTTGTTCATTATTGTAAGACTCCGCCATAAGGCTATGTTTTTGTGAGTGGTTGCTAGGGAGTTGCTAAATGGTAGCTGTGAGAGATTTTTGTAATTTATTATTTAATATATTTAATCAAATAACTGATGTATTTTCCTTTGGTTTCATGTGGCTTTTATGATGATAGTTGCAGCGAGGATGAGCATCTTTACTGAGGAACAAATCAGCATACACACACTGAAGCTCTGCTGACTCTGCTGTGCTGCTGCTAGACTGAATCACACTGAGAATCAATGAGCCTTTGACAGGCCTAAAGGCTGGACTCCAGTGTTGAGACCTCTTAGGGAGAGAATGAGACAATATCTCAAGATGACATTGAGATATTGGAGCATGCGTATGTCCACAGCTAGGCCAGTGATAGATAAATCGTAACTCCTTTGCCGGGTGGTCTTTTGGCCACATTACCTCTCCATTACATCACTGAGTGTGCTGTCAATCCTATTTCTGTCAATAGAAGTGCTGGTATTGATTTTGTTTTTGGCTAAACGGAGTTTAGGCCCACCCTGTGGCCATCTTTGTGCCCGTATCGATCGCTGTCAGACCGGAGCCACCAACCTCCAAAACCCGATAAACCCAAAATCCAGTGGCTTTAATTCTCTTTAGTCTAAGAGAACAAACACTCACTGAGAAATCACATGGATTTCAGAAGAAAGCCTCATGTTTTACAACCCTTTGTTACATAATAAAAGGGATAGTTCACCCAAAAAGTTTAATTCTGTCGTCATTTACTGGCCCTTGTGTTGTTTCAAACCTGTGTGACTTTCTTACGTGGAACACAAATAGTTCACTTTAGTTTAACTAGGAAGCTCGGTGCTCTGTGATAACATTTCCATACGTTTATCACAGCTCGACTATAGGTTTGAAAATCGACATCAAGCTGATCACCTCCTAAAGGGGAAGAACGTCGTGAAAATTGCTCTGATGATTTTGGACACACTGGGCCTCATTCATTAAGCATGAGCATGACGTTATGAACGAATATCGGCATGAATTCAACAATTGACCTAAAGTTAAAAGTGTACTTTGAATTTGCGCGTCCTGCTGCTTTTCGCGCACTGTACGTGTGATGCAAAATTCATCATCAAAACAATTCTTGCTAAAAATTTAATGAAAGTTTCTCAAATTATTTTAAGAACTTTTATGAACGGTTTTGCGAATGGCGTTGCGCAGACAAAGTTTGTCATCAAAAACTATTCTTGCTAGTTTTTGTGAAAATATACATAAGAATGATTTCACAAATTATTTTAAGAATATTTCCGAATGTTTTTACGAATGGCGTTGTGCACGAATGTCGGCATGAAATTCAACAATTTACCTAATGTACAAAGTATACTTCGGTTTTCCGAGAAACAGTGCGTGTGTGCAAATTTCATCATCAAAATCATTCTTGCTAGTTTTTGTGAAAATATACATAAGAATGAATTCGCTAATTATTTTAAAGAGCAACATGCAGGTTGGACACCCCTATATAGCATAGTGTATGTTGATGATAAAACAACTAGATTTTCTGAACTGGAGTAATATATATTTATCCATTAACGATATTTTGAGATAAATTGTGATAAAATAACTTCAGCGTCTATAAAGCACTAACCAGAAGTGACGATGGCCGAGGGAGTCTGGTCAAGCTCAAGCTCAGGTTACAATGGATGCGAATGAAGAAACTGAGTTCTCCGGTGTGGACGAACATGCCTATGATGGCCCACAGGCCTATAATTATGAGCCTCCTAGGCGAGATAGAAGCCAGGGGGAGATCAGGGGGAGGAACAATGGGCAGAGGAGAGATGTAGAGTTGTGGTGTAAGAGAAATAAAACCAAAGCAGGGGATTTCTACATATTGAGTAATAATACATTTGGCCCTTGCAATTTACTGGAGAGTATAACGTTAGCCTACAGGGATACAAAATCAGACGGGAGGGCGGCGGGAGAACAGTTTGAATTGAAATGCGGGGGAAACGGGAGAGTTGGGCTAGCTTCCTGCCAATAGCTATAACATTGTGCAAACTACTAAATTCTTTTCAGAAGGCAGACAATTACGTTACGACAACCTGTCCTAAAGCTCAGTCTCTCTCCCTCTCTCTCTGTATTATACTAAATAAATATTAAATATTTTATATTATAAAAAATATATTGTATAAAAATATTATACTATTATTATTACGAAATTACACAAATTAAGAGTTAAAATAATTAAGTGCTAAGTGCTCGTTTTCGTTGCACAGAATGTCTGCTAACGTTAGCACTTGGTCCTCCAGTCCCGCCCGTGCCAAAATCCGGTGTAAACTTTGACGGTGGACTTGATTCCATCGAGTGCACCGAGGGAACAGCATCAGTAATCAGCCTCACGTGGTCCTTACTCCGAAATCCCATCCGAGACTCTAACAAATCTCCAGGTCGATAATTCTCCGGAGTGAAATGTGCGCCACAAACGACCGAGTGTGTGGTAACAGACGCGGCAGTGAAGTCTGCTCTCTTCACCTGCACAAAACGCACTCAAGACCGAAAAGTCTTGTTTTTTCTAGAAGGAAAATGATGGACACGATGTCCTGACAGGCTGGAATTCGTGCAACCAGCACAAACACAATAATTTACCATTATGGCTTCTCTAAAACTCGATCTAAAACTTTCTGTCTCTCACTACTGCTCTAACTACATCAACACCCAACAATAGAGAGCTGACCGCGAGCTCTTTTGTTTGCCTCGCCCTACGTCATATGACGCGTTGCTATAGCGGGAAAGGCATATTCCAGAGCCTAGCACATTTTCATCAAAATCTCTACATCAAATGAGATTTCATTAGTAATTTTTACATGTGTTTTTAAAAGACCTCTGCAGACAATATAAAGTATTAATTCAGTTATAAATTCAACCTGCATGTTGCTCTTTAAGAACATTTACGAATGCTTTTACGAATGGCAGAAGTATTCTTTTTATTTCCGTGTGCTGCTACGTCTCGTACAGTGCATGCCGTGTGAATTTCACCATCAAAGTAGTTCTTGCTAGTTTTTGGGACAATTTAGATAAGAATGGTTTCGCAAATTATTTTAAGAACATTTCCGAATGTTTTTACGAATGGCGTTGCACACGAGTGTTGGCATGAAATTCACCAATTTACCTATAGCACAAAGTATTCATCATTCTTCCGAGAAACAGTGCGTACGATGCAAATTTCATCATCAAAACAATTCTTGCTAGTTTTTGTGACAGTTTAGATAAGAATGGTTTCGCGAATTATTTGAAGAACTTTTACGAATGGCTTTACAAATGGCGCTATGAACGAATATCAGCATGATTTCAACAATTTACCGAAAGTCCAAAGTATACTTCGGTTATCCTGAAAATAATTTGTCATCAAAAAGCATTCTTTTTAGTTTCTGTTCAAATAGAATGAATAAGAACGATTTATATAGAAATGTTATCATGAATTCCCAAAGTGTGGATTTGAAAAACAGGCGACACTTGCGTGAGTTTGTTTTGGGCTTCAGTGCTTTTGTAAAAATTGTCATTTCAGATTCAACATCAACGTTGATCCGTCACGACAGCAAAGTGCCACTGTGCTGTACATCTATATTAGCCCCAGTAAAATGCACAATAGCGAGTCCTGAAGCTCATTAGGCACACAAGTTTTGCAAGCAAAGTCTTTTGACAACTCTGACAAACAGCTTTAGCCTACTTGCAGTTTGCCGTGGTACGTGGGCTGCCCTCGAGCAGGCGGCCCTTTGGCTCTCAGTGAATTATTCATTTCAGAAGGAGCGTCTGTTGGCGCGATGATCTTGATCAGTACTGATGGCTATATCAGTCATGCTTGCGAGACACTGGAGCGTTGTCGTCTTCAGCAGTCTTCCTCATATCACAATGACGTGAACGGTAATAGTGACATATTGTCTTCTGTCTCTGCCTCTGCTGTGTAAGGTGGAATGTGAAATTGCTTTGTGGAGCTGCAGAAATGGAGAACAATGTTTAATAAATATTTGTTTTGTATGACTCGGGTCACAAAGAACATGAGGTTGAAACCATGTGTAGTAACCTTTGTCACATGGAGGTCCTTTTTTGCATCTATTTGTTCTATTCTGCGTTCTAAACATGTACATTGAGTTCTACATTTTTGGCTATTTGGTTGCCGGGGTGTTCTGGGTGGTTGCTAACTGGCTCAAAAGAGCGATATTCTGGTCTCTAGATATGGCTGGGGTCCCTCCTGCATTGCAAGTCTATGGGACATTTGTATCAACCACTAGGTGAAATAAATCTGTGAACAGTCTTCAAACTGATAACATCCTGCTGGAAGTTCTTCAGAGCCCAACATTTTTCGAAGTCATTACAGTTTTCATGAAGTCCCCGTTACAAAGGGCAGAAATGATCATTAATTATTGAGTTATTCTATCCCAGTGGAGGCAGTCCACGTGTATTGTAGCTCTGTAAGCACACTAGATTTGCTCACACTTATGGTTAGTGATTTGAACAAACCTCTAACACGATGAATTTAACTTCAGTGTGTCACTCGTCCAGACATTGAATGACACCTCAAATAATGTGTGCTATTACTTTACGAAGAGATTTGAAAGTTTCACAATGATCGAACAACGTAAGTTTTAATGAATCAATTGGGATTAAATTATATTTACTTAAGTACTTTCTTACAGTAAGTGCTGCAGAGCTTCTTAGACATCTGAAACACTCCTGATGAAATAACGACGACATATAAAGCATTTAGCAAACAGTAGTTGCTGTGGTAACCGCAACGGTGCTGGCGACCTTGGGACACAAGAGAGCCGACTCTATCAGATGTATGGTGGATTTGTTTTGTGTAACTTCACAGTGAACGCTCCTGCTATGAGGTTGTTCGTCCATTGTGTGCTCATTAATTTTAAAAAGAACAGCCCTTGATGATGACCTTTCTAAACTCATGGTCCTTTTAAAAATATTTACAGACTTAATGAGTCAGGTACCGACTGTATGTGCACGTCTGGAGTATTTTTTTCCAGTTATTTTGAGAAAATACGTCATTGCTTATTTGTCAGAATTTATAGAAATCGTACTCAAAGCCACTGAAATGTTTTGTGTAAAATACATATATGAAAAAGAGCTGCTTGAATGTGCAACACTTGCCATCATAATGCTAGAGTTTTGGTGGTGGTTGAAATGGTGTTGCAGTGTGGTTGCTAAGGTGTTCCGAATTATTTTTATCATGTTGCCATATGGTTGCTAGAGTGTTGTGGGTGATTGAAAAGCCTAGGGTTAGGTGTTCTGTGGTTGCTCAGGTGTTTTGAATGGATTATAGTGTGTTGCTATATGGTTGCTAGGGTGTTGTGGGTGGTTGAAAAGCCTAGTGTTAGGTTAGGTGTTATGTGGTCGCTCAGGTGTTCAGAATGGATTATACTGTGTTGCTATGTGGTTGCTAGGGTGTTGAGGATGGTTGAAAAGAATAGGGTTATGTTAGGTGTTATGTGGACGCTCAGGTGTTCAGAATGGATTATAGTGTATTCCTATAAGGTTGCTAGGGTGTTGTGGGTGGTTGAAAAGAATTGGGTTAGGTTAAATGGTATGTGGTTGCTAGGGTGTTGAGGATGGTTGAAAAGAATAGGGTTAGGTTAGGTTAGGTGTTATGTGGTCGCTCAGGTGTTCAGAATGGATTATACTGTGTTGCTATGTGGTTGCTAGGGTGTTGAGGATGGTTGAAAAGAATAGGGTTAGGTTAGGTGTTATGTGGTCGCTCAGGTGTTCAGAATGGATTATAGTGTGTTCCTATATGGTTACTAGGGTGTTGTGGGTGGTTGAAAAGAGTAGGGTTAGTTTAGGGGTTAAGTGGTCACTCGGGTGTTCAGAATGGATTATAGTGTGTTGCTATGTGGTTGCTAGGGTGTTGTGGGTGGTTGAAAAGACAAAGGTTAGGTGTTATGTGGTCACTCGGGTGTTCAGAATGGATTATAGTGTGTTCCTATATGGTTGCTAGGGTGTTGTGGGTGGTTGAAAAGAATAGGGTTAGGTTAAATGGTATGTGGTTGCTAAGGTCTTCATAATGGATTATAGAGTGTTCCTATATGGTTGCTAGGGTGTTATGGGTGGTTGAAAAGACTAGTGTTAGGGTTAGGTTAGGGGTTATGTGGTTGCTCAAGTGTTCAGAATGGATTTTAGCATGTTGATATGGGGTTGATTTAATTGTCTAAGCAAGTTATTACATTTTAAGGAAAGATTACGAAACATGTTTTTCCTTTAATATACTTTGATCAATTGCACACAATAAGACCATAAATGTGTATTGAGAAAGTAAATAGATCAAATTTCGATTTCATATAGAATGGAAATTGATTTGAGAGGAAGTTATCTTTAAGAGGAATACCGAAAGACAGCTGTCTGTCTGTATTCCATAGACATGTTGAGTGTCTTTCAGCAAGATATAATTCCCTGGAGAGCTGCTGGCATTTTCTTATCACTTCATGAGTTCTCTAAAGATCGCCCCATTTCATTTCCTTCATCCTGAAGTTTCTCATTTGTTCATGATGGTAATCGAGTTCTCCTACAGTCGAGTCACTGCGAGGAGCATCTGCGTTTCTTTATATCCTGCTGTGTGTGATCTGATTACACATCCATTAGTTCAGTTTCAATTAAACTGATGAGAGGAGTCCATCTGCATGTTAAGTTACAGATCATCGATAATTAATCAAAGCATTTCCTGTAAAACCTGCCCTCAGAACCTTGATTCCAATTAGAGGAAGTATTGCCCATGTCAGCTGGAGTTTTATGTGTAAAGCCGTAGTGTGTAAGCTCTTTGCCTTTATAGTGGAACCAAACAGTATTGCAAACATAACTACATTTTTAGTATTTTTAAGCAAGTTTGTTTTGCAGTTGCTATGGTGTTCAGGTTGGTTGCTAGGGTGTTGCTATGCAGTTGCTTAGGTGTTGCAAATAGTTTTAAGAAGTTTGCTTTGCAGTTGCTAGCATGGTGTTCAGGGTGGTTGCTAGGGTGTTGCTATGCAGCTGCTTAGATGTTGCAAGTAGTTTTAAGCAAGTTGTTGTAAATTTGCTAAATGTTCTGAGTGGTTTTAAACAAGTTTATGTGCATGGCGTTCTAGGTGGTTGCTAGAGTGTTGCTATGCAGGTGTTGCAGGTAATTTTCAGGAAGTTGCTGTGCAGTTTCTGGAATGTTCTGGGTGTTGCTAGGCTGTTCCAATGCAGTTGCTTAGGTGTTCTGAGTGGTTTTAAACAATTTGCTCTGCAGTTGCTATGTTGTTCAGGGTGGTTGTTAGAGTGTTGATATGCAGTTGCTTATGTGTTTCAAGTAGTTTTAAGCAGGTTTCTGTGCAGTTGCTATCTTGGTGTGCAGGGTGGTTGCTAGGGGTGCTATACAGTTGCTTATTTGCTCTATATGGTGTTAAGTAGGATGATGTGCATTTGCTATCAGGGTGGTTGCAAGGGGGTCTCTATGCATTTTTTTAGTTGTTGCAAGTAGTTTTAAGCAGGTTGCTGTACAGTTGCTATCATGGTGTTCAAGGCTGTTGCTAGGGTGTTGCTATGCAGCTGCTAAAGTGTTGAGAACTTTTAAACAAGTTGCTTTGCAGTTGCTATCATGGTGTTCAGGGCAGTTGCTAGGGTGTTGCTATGCAGCTGCTAAAGTGTTCTGAGAAATTTTAAACAAGTTGCTTTGCAGTTGCTAACATGGTGTTCAGGGCAGTTGCTAGGGTGTTGCTATGCAGCTGCTAAAGTGTTCTGAGAAATTTTAAACAAGTTGCTTTGCAGTTGCTAACATGGTGTTCAGGGCAGTTGCTAGGGTGTTGCTATGCAGCTGCTAAAGTGTTCTGAGAACTTTTAAACAAGTTGCTTTGCAGTTGCTAACATGGTGTTCAGGGCAGTTGCTAGGGTGTTGCTATGCAGCTGCTAAATTGTTCTGAGAACTTTTAAACAAGTTGCTTTGCAGTTGCTATCATGGTGTTCAGGGCAGTTGCTAGGGTGTTGCTATGCAGCTGCTAAATTGTTCTGAGAACTTTTAAACAAGTTGCTTTGCAGTTGCTATCATGGTGTTCAGGGCAGTTGCTAGGGTGTTGCTATGCAGCTGCTAAAGTGTTCTGAGAACTTTTAAACAAGTTGCTTTGCAGTTGCTATTGCATTCTGGGTTGTTGGTTGAGTGTTGCTATGCAGCTGCTAAAGTGTTGTGAGTGGTTTTATGCAAATTGCTGTGCAGTTGCTATCATGGTGTTCTGGGGGTTGTTAGGGTGTTGCTGTGCAGTTTGTATAATTCCTTGCTAGGTTGTTCAAGGCGGTTGCTTACTGTTCCGAGTCAAAAGAGACCCCCCTCAAGTCTCTATGATATTCTGGTCTACAGCAGTTCTCTCTTTAGAGTTTGTTTTGTCATGTGAAGCAGATCTCATTCCCAACAGACAGCGTGAACAACGTAAACTGGATTCTGGCCCAATCCCACCCTGTTATCCAGCCATGTGTTCACTCTTACAGAGGAATGTGCTTATCCATGCTGCTATGAACTGTATTGTGGAGGTCTTCATCCTGGGAATCATAAGCTGCTTCACAGCAGTGTCACTGTAACTGGCTAATTAAACCCACTTAGATTTGCTCGTTTATTTATTTTCTGGTTTTAAAGTAACGTTGCCGAAAGTAGCCAGTGTATTAATGATTGTGCATTTCATTAAAGTTAAAAGGGAGCATACACAGAACATAACGCTAATTCAATCTGTTTATTTCCTCAGATTTTCACCCGCTATGGAAAATGCTACACTTTCAACTCTGGTCTGGACGGACGGCCGCTGATGATCACGATGAAGGGAGGAATGGGCAACGGACTGGAATTAATGCTGGATATCCAACAGGACGAGTACCTGCCCGTGTGGGGAGAGACCGGTAAGCATTTCTGCCTGTTTTCATCTCTCCTATAAGGAATTGTTGGAGAAACATCTGAGACCAATTTGATTCTTAAATTACCTTTAGCTGGCTCCTGAGCAACCTCTGAGCAATACTGTTCCTCTGGACACACACGGAGGCATGCTGGGAACTCATTTACTCTGAGAAGATGGAATTGAAGCGTTGAATTGCGAGCGCAGATCTCCAGTTGATCACTCCTATAGCGTTGATTCCCTGGAGAAATCAGTGCTGAAATGATTCCTGCTCAAACTATTGAGATTCCAGCCTTTCTTCTGTGTGGATATTCATTAAATCTGCATGACTCGAGCTCTGCTCCGGCTTAATCTGTTTATGTGAGTCTGTTTAGGATTAATGTGTGTTTGCTTAACTGGTGCTCAGTCTTTAATATTCATCAACAGGTTAAACTGTAATGATTGTGAATGAACTATTACATTATCATTCGGTAATGTTGTAAAGCCCACTGTAAGGCAATGAATTGATGCAAATACTGCAAGCTAGCTTAGGCGCTGTAAGTACACTGATTTACATTATCTCTGTTGTAAAACCTTGTAAGATGCATTGCTGTCTACTCCTTACATAGGCAGAATAGCAAAGAATGCATTTATCATCCATCTGCATTGTTTTTCTATCTAAATATGTCTAAAAACAGACTAACACGGCTAAAAAACGTGGCGCTAATTTGCAAGATACTAAAAAGTCTACAAGATGCGGCGCAAACGTCTAGCACGTTTATAAAGACAAACAGTGCGGATGGACGCCAGACAACAACAAATACACACACACAAACTACAGGCAGAAGTCTGATACCCAATTACAGGTCACACTGAATAGTTCTGCTCTCACTTATTTTAATTACTCTTTCAGGCTCTTCAAACCTCAAATATCTCATCACACCTTCAAAGCAGCTCCCTGGTTGCGCAGTGGCGTTGAAATTAATTCAATAGCAAACTGGGTTGCATTTTAATTACCAGAGCAGCTGTCCAGTACCATGAGGCTTAAGGCCAAAGTACACTGTAAAAAATCCCTTTCTTACTTAAGTTGGTCATTTTCAGTAGCAATATCTAAACATCCTTAAAACAAGAAGCAAATACTTCAGAAGCAAAATGGCATTCGATTATTACGTCTTTGTAAAGTATTCAATGGAAAGGAGGAGGCGAGAACCGGCTTGACAATATAAATGATAAACTTATTAGACAACATATACACACACATGACGGACATGTCCGTAAACGATCTCTCTCTCCCGCACGATCCCCTGCAGTCGACCTTTATCCCTCACGGAGGCTTGATTAGCCTAATACGGGACCGGGTGTGTAGGATCACGACCCGGCCCCGCCCTCCGCCCTGCCACATTCCTCCTTCGTTCTCTCGAGGCTGGGGAGGCCCCTGCATGACGTACATCCCCCCTTTCCCTGGGGAGGGGCGTGCCTTTTGCCCCATCTGCCGGCAGGTCATCCCCCTCTACCTGGACGAGGGAGGGGACAAGGGGATGGAAACAGAAATAATTAAACTGGGGGGTACTTCCTGTAACAGTGTAGTACCCCCCAAAAAAACACTGTAAAATGTAAAAGAGAGGGAAAAGGCCAACGCAGAGCGGCAGTGAGAGAGGAGAGAGATGAAAGAAGAAAAAAAAACTCTTACTCGCCGGTTCTCCGATACACCGTAGCTTGTTCCCCGGCCACTCCTCTACCCTCTATTGGACGACAGCCGCGCCTCTCCGGGCGGATTAGAGGCAGACCTCCAGCCCCTGGCGGACGGAACTCCTCGCCGCATTCTCGGGGAACAGAAGGGGTCTCCCCCGCCTGTGGCAGCGGCTCTCCCGCTCCAGCCGATCGGCAGCGAGCCCCTCCCTGCTCGCGGTCGGCGGTCTCAAACCTCGCCGCGTTTCAACAGCTTGTAGGGAACTCCTCCGCCCCTGGCAGCGGCCCTGACCACTCCAGGCAGTTGATTAGGAGCCCCTTCTCCCCTCGCGGTCAGCGGCCATTGTCCTCTTCCAGGCGGCCGGGCTCCTCGTCCCCCGGCAGATGGCCACGGCTGCTCCGTTGGGGTGGACGGTAGTGGTGAGAACTCTACTACGGCATATCCCTCCTCCTTCCCGGATTTCGGCACCAGTGTAAAGAGATCAATGGAAAGGAGGAGGTGAGAACCGGCTTGACAATATAAATAATAGTTTAATGATAAACTTAAAAGGCAACATAAACACACACATGACGGACATGTCCGTAAACTATCTCTCTCTCACACGATCCTCTGCAGTCGACCTTTATCCCTCACGGAGGCTTGATTAGCCTGATAATGTGTAGGATCACGACCCGGCCCCGCCCTCCGCCCTGCCACAGTCTTGTTTTCAGGGAAATCGAACAAAATTTGGTGCGGGTTATACTTACAATAAGAAACAACTGTTTGCCAAAGGGGGACGAAAAATAATCTTGTTTTCCCTTTGAATCAAGTTTTTTTTTCTTACCACATTGACAAAAAATGAGTTCTTAATAATAAGCATAAACCATTTTGTTCGATTTCTCTGAAAACAAGACCAAATCCCTTACGTTGTTTTGCTTGTCAAGTACATTTGTATTGTTATTTTGCTATTTTCACAGGAGCAATTTCGTCATTGCGGTCTGTCGACGTCTTCGTGTGTCGTTGCCGTGCGTGTTGACTGCACTAAAAGAGTATCACACAGCAGTAGTAGCGTGCATGCGTCAAACACGTCCATATGGGTCGCCGTCAAAAGAGGATACTTTGAAATGTTCTGTTGCGTTGTCATCGTTGGATGCCACTTAGTCTATGGTGGCATAGTGGGCTAAAGCACGTAACTGGTAATCAGAAGGTTGCTGGTTCGATCCCCACAGCCACCACCATTGTGTCCTTGAGTAAGGCTCTTAACTCCAGGTTTGCTCCGGGGGGATTGTCCCTGTAATAAGTGCTCTGTAAGTCACTTTGGATAAAAGCGTCTGCCAAATGCATAAATGTAAATGTAAATGACTAGAAATGAGTCAGAAACCGTTACTGCATTCTTTATGAAAGCAATGTTAATGTTAATGATACTCACTGGGCTAGTTCACCCAAAAATGAACATCACATTCATGGTGTTTCAAACCCGTGTGAATGTTCACCGTTCACCTCAGTCATCCATAAAGCTGAGCATCTGTGATCGTATCTAATTGCCATATTATTCTGCATGTGTTTGTTTAATTATCATTAAGTGGATGTTTAAAAGTGGTGAACGATGATAAAGCAGGTGGTACAACTCTCTAACTCCTCCAGTCCTTCACAGAAGAAGTGAGCTGGAAAATGCATGTGTATCAATGGTAAACAGTAGCCTCTGTTCCAACGTCAAATGTGGACTTTCTGTAACCGCTCGGCGCTCGGTTGGCCAAATGGAAACAGCTGGATGAAAGACAACGTTTGGCAGCATCTCAACACATGCTGTGATTTCAACTATTTATATGGTGTCGGACTGGTGTCTAACACAACCCATAATCTGCACGAACACCCTCAGAAGTGTTTATTCAGCTGTCCAGAGAAATGCGTTATCCTGTTTAGAGTCTGGCGGTGATGCATGGTTGAATGTCAAAATATTCGATGATCGCTTGAGACTGTAATCCAAACAGAGCAATTGTTCTTGTTAGTACAATTTAGTTTTGCCATGGCTCTGTTACAATGAAAGATCAAATGCAATATCATCTTTTCTTTTTCCAAAACACCTGTTGCTATCTCGGTCTAAACGTCTCGTTTTCTCTACTGCAGATGAGACATCTTTCGAGGCGGGAATCAAAGTTCAGATCCACACGCAGGACGAGCCGCCATTCATCGATCAACTGGGGTTTGGAGTGGCTCCGGGCTTCCAAACATTTGTGTCCTGTCAGGAACAGCGGGTACTGAAGACTTTAGTCTGTGCTGAACTCATCTCAAACATGCGACACTTCTAAAAGGGTCTGTCTGGTGTTTTAGTGCTGCGGTTTGGTTTCATAAGTGGATAGTTTACACAGAGCGTATCCGTGAATGGTTGTTATCAACATCAAGATTTTAGGTTAAATATTATTTAGTGCTGTCAGATGATTAAGATATTTAAGCAAGATTAATTGCATGTCTTTTGCAGTTAATCGCTATTTTTATGCAGCTAACTGCGATTAATCGCTACTTCTACGCAGACATGTGCGATTAATCTCTATTTTATGCAGTTAAGTGCAATAAAGCGCTATTTTTATGCAGCTAATTGTGATTAATCGCCACCTTTACTCAGACATGTGCGATTAATCTCAGTTTATGCAGTTAATCGTGATTAAGCGCACATTTTAGGCAGTTCATCACGTTTAATCGCTAATTCTATGCAGTTATGCACAATTAAGCGCTATTTTTATGCAGCTAATTGTGATTAATCGCTACCTTTGCCCAGACAAGCGCGATTAATCGCAATCCCATGCAGTAAATCGGGATGAACCGCCATTTTACCAAGATAACCGCGATTAATCGCACATACTATGCAGATAAGCGGAATTGAGCGCTATTTGTATGCAGCTAATTGCGATTAATCAACACCTTTACCCAGACAAGTGCAATCGATCGCCATTTTATGCTGTTAATCGTGATTAATCGCAAATTTTATGCAGTTAATCACGTTTAATCAATACTTTTATGCAGTTAATCACGAGTAAGCGCTAATACTATGCAGTTAATCGTGATTAAGCGCTAATTTCATGCAGTTAATCACGATTAATCGCTATTTTTATGCAGCTAACTGCGATTAATTGCTACTTCTACGCAGACATGTGCGATTAATCTCTATGCAGTTAAGTGCAATAAAACGCTATTTATTATGCAGCTAATTGCGATTAATCACTACCTTTACCCAGACATGTGCGATTAATCGCAGTTTATGCAGTCAATCGCGAGTAAGCGCAAACTTCAGGCAGTTAACTACTAATTTCCTGCAGTTAATCGCGATTAATCGCTAATTTTACGCAGTTAATCACTATTAAGCGCTAATTTTATGCAGTTAATCACGATTAATCGCTAATTTTATGCAGTTAATCGTGATTAATTGCTGATTTTAAAATTACTGAAATTTGACTCTGAATACATTTTCAGGTGTAAATCCATGTGTAATTTTCATGATGGCCACATCATAATGTTTCGGCTTAAATTAAATATAATTTTTTTTATTCCAGCTTAATCTATCTCTCTGTCTTTAATGTAGTTGACGTATCTTCCTCCGCCGTGGGGCGATTGCAAGTCTACACCCATGGACTCAGATTTCTTCAGCTCATACAGTATCACGGCCTGCCGCATCGATTGCGAGACGCGTTATCTGGTGGAAAACTGCAACTGTCGCATGGTGCACATGCCCGGTAACACAAACACTTTGTTCATTGTTTTTAAGCTGCTTTTTACATCTGAGTTTACTTCAAACCTTTGCTGTGCCTCATGACTAGCTTTAATTCCAGATGCTAGTTTTTGGCTTAGTCGCTAAGAGGATTTCACCTAAGCGAGAAGAAAACCATGCAGCTCTGTGAGACGCACCCTGCTGAGCTCTGTACATCCGTTTGAAATACTGCCGCTCTGATCATGTCCGAAGAACTTTGTGATTAGCCAGATCTGAGATGTGGCGCAGTCGTTTGTTGCAGTTAAGTTACTCACTTGGCAGTATGCATGGGGTGTAAGATACAAACAATTGTGTTGAATAATGGAGCTTAGTTCGTTAGTATCTTAGTAGAGAATTTGATAATAATGTTAATAATGAAGCGAGATTCGTTCGTTGACAACTTTGTTCATTTTAACAGGAGCTTCTTTCGTAGCTTCATAGACAACATTGTTGATTAGTTTGTAGCTTTGTAGACAGCTGTTAATTTTAACTGGAGATTAGTTTTTAGCTTTATAAGCAACTTTTTAAATTATAATAGGAGCTTAGCTCATAGCTTCGTAAACTATTTTGGTGATTATAAAGGTGTCTTTGTTTATAGCTTCATAGATAACGTTATTAATTATAATAGGAGCTTCGTTCATAGTCAAGTGTTGATATTTGTTTGTAGCTTTATACATAACATTGTCGAATTTAGCGGGAGCTTCATTCGTAGCTTTGTAGACAACTGTTGATTTTAAGAGGAGATTCGTTCGTAGTCAACTTTCGATAGCTTCGTAGACAACATTGTCGATTTTTAGCGGGAGCTTAATTCGTAGTTTCATAGATAACCTTGTTGATTATAATAGGAGCTTCGTTCATAATCAATTGTTGGTTTTAAGATGAAATTTGTTTGTAGATCTGTTGACAACTTTATAATGGGAGATTCGTTCGCAGTCAACTGTTGATAGCTTCGTAGACAACATTGTCGATTTTTAGCGGGAGCTTAATTCGTAGTTTCGCGAACAACTTTGTAGACAATAATGGAAACTATTGATTTAAACAGGAGCTTAATTTCTTAGCTTTGTACACAACTTTGATTACAATGGGAGCTTCGTTCACAGTTTCGTCAAAAACTTTGTTGATTATAATAGGAGCTTCGTTCATAATCAATTGTTGGTTTTAAGAGGAGATTTGTTCATAGATCTGTTGACAACTTTATAATGGGAGATTCGTTCGCAGTCAACTGTTGATAGCTTCATAGATAACTTTGTTGATTCGTTTGTAGCTTTTTAGACAGCTTTATAGCTTCGTAGATAACGTTATTAATTATAATAGGAGCTTCGTTCATAGTCAGCTGTTGATTTTAACGGGATATTTGTTCGTAGCTTTATAGATAACATTGTCGAATTTAGCGGAAGCTTCATTCGTAGCTTTGTAGACAACTGTTGATTTTAAGAGGAGATTTTTTCGTAGATCTGTTGACAACTTTATAATGGGAGATTCGTTCGCTGTCAACTTTTGATAGCTTCGTAGACAACATTGTCGATTTTTAGCGGGAGCTTAATTCATAGTTTCATAGATAACTTTGTTGATTATAATGGGAGCTTTGATCGTAAACCAATTTTTCTATTTCATTGGGAGCTATGTTTGTAGCTTTGTAAACAACTTAAGCAGATTTATGCGAGAGCTTCATTCTTAAACAATTGTTCGTAAACAATTTAGTTGATTTTTAAAGGGAGCTTCGTTCGTAGCTTCGTTGACAACTGTGATTATAGTGGGAGCTTCGTTCACAGCTTCGTCAAAAACTTTGTTGATTATAAAGGTGTCTTTGTTCATAGCTATGTAGATAACTTTATTAATTATAATAGGAGCTTCGTTCATAGTCAGCTGTTAATTTTAACGGGATATTTGTTTGTAGCTTTATAGACAACATTGTCGAATTTAGCGGGAGCTTAATTCGTAGCTTCATAGATAACTTTGTTGATTAGTTTGTAGTTTTGTAGACAGCTGTTAATTTTAACTGGAGATTAGTTTTTAGCTTTATAAGCAACTTTGTAAATTATAATAGGAGCTTAGTTCGTAGCTTCGGAAACTATTTTGTTGATTATAAAGGTGTCTTTGTTTATAGCTTCATAGATAACGCTATTAATTACAATAGGAGCTTCGTTCATAGTCAAGTGTTGATATTTGTTTGTAGCTTTATAGACAACGTTGTCGAATTTAGCGGGAGCTTCATTCGTAGCTTTGTAGACAACTGTTGATTTTAAGAGGAGATTTGTTCGTAGATCTGTTGACAACTTTATAATGGGAGATTAGTTCGCAGTCAACTGTTGATAGCTTCGTAGACAACATTGTGGAGCTTAATTCGTAGCTTCATTGACAGTTTTGTTTATTATAATGGGAGCTTTGTTCGTAGTAAACTGTTGATTTTAATGGGCGCTTCGTTCACAGCTTCCTAGACAACTTTGTTAATTATATAGGGAGCATTTTAGATTTGTAGAAGTGTAGACCGCTTCATTGATCATAACGGGAGCTTCGTTGGTAGCTTTGCAGAAAACGTTGGTGACTATAATGGGACGTGATTCGTAGCTTTGTAGACAACATTGTTGCTTCATTTGTGTTTCTTTTGGCAACTATGTTGATTATAAGACAATAAGGTGTGTTCACATTTTGTCGTGAAACTAGAGCATGATTTTGCTTTTATTACATCCAATTGTTTGCTAGCTCACTCTCTCTACCTATCTTTGCAAGAGTTCTTGAGCTATTCAATGAAGGCACAGCCCTGAATAAATAGAATTAATTATAAGAGGAAATTAATTTCAGAGCGGATAACAATAGCGTGATGGACAGCGACATCTTTTAATTAACACACAGATTTGGCTTCTCTTTCACCTACAGCCAGAACATTGTGTTTGTCTCGACCTCGTTCACACCCATTAATCTTTATGTTCACTGAAATTCACCTCCAGGTCCTATTTTACCCCATAAGCAACTGAAAGGAATAACAAATTATATTTGACATACAAGCAATGTGATGCATCCAGACTTTTGGCGTTGTGACATGATTTTCATGACAGTTAAGCACATGGTAGCATTGGTTGTGTTCACTCTAAAAGCATATTTCCTTTGTACATATTGACTGTAGACTTTATGTTCTCGTCTCTTTCGTGTTTAGGAGATGCTCCGTACTGCACTCCAGAACAGTATAAGGAATGTGCTGATCCAGCTCTAGGTGAGAGAAAATTCTCGATTCTACTCACTGAGCTCTTAACAGATGGTTGAACGCGAGGGCAGGATGGGACAGCTCGATTTATGACCCTCCTAACCCCTCCACCTACCTTCCCAGGATGTGTTATTTTCCGTCATGTGTGCTGCTGTTTTTCCTAATGTCATTCCATGACTTTTCCTTCTCTGGCTCTAGATTTTCTGGTGGAGAGAGACAATGACTACTGCGTGTGCGAGACGCCCTGCAACACAACCCGTTACGGAAAAGAGCTGTCCTTCGTCAAGATCCCTAGCAAAGCATCCGCCAAATACCTCGCCAAGAAGTACAACAAGTCGGAGCAGTACATCGCGTGAGTCTCGCCGGAATACCGCAGCCGCATTTGTACGATTTTATGAGGTTTTTCTTCAAACAAAACCCTACTCAAGCAAAACAACCATCCAAAACCCAAAGTTCGACGGTTCACGCCAACCGTGACAAGACTAGGTCCTTCGCTAGGTTTTTAAGTTTGTTGCATCGCATTGGTTTGCACCTCCAAAGGGAAATCTCATTGGTTTCAAGTATGACTCTGTATGGCCGTAGGTTCATGGTGTTGGGCTAAAGCTCATATATTTCGTTTTGAGTGTGTTTATGTGTATTTATATGTTTGTGCACTCATGCGGTGACCTATCGCTGTTTGTTTAATAACTAACCGAGGTCTTTCGTCTGCCCACATTGAAGAACCAGACAGCCAATTGACACGGCAGACATGTAACACATCAACGCATTGACAAACACGCTAAGAAATGCCAGTAAATGTCTCGACTTGAGTGACCATCTGGAACAACGCAAATCCTAATTATGTTAACGGTTTAGCATGAAAGGTCAAAAGAGTTTGTTGTGCTTGTTTTGCATCTGTCTTAGCACTGCTGTGTATTTAAATGCACATATATTAGTTTAGTGTGCTGATTTACATACAGTGACACTAAATGGACACTATTTACTTTTGTAATTGTTTAATGGGGGGGGGGGGGTTGACCTTTAGGATGGGCTATAGCTTAGACTGGGGGCGTCTTCCTTGGTCTTTTTGCCGTCCGACTGTAGGGGCGAAATTTGCACTAAATCTTTGTCTTAAATTCGCATTAACTAAATGTAGAAGAGCTGCAACTGTTATTTACAGCATTTTAGAAAATGAAAAGTGAGGTCATGTGAAACATTTGTAAGTTATGTGCAGTATTTAACATTCAGAAGAGAACTCGGGTGGATTTAATCTTCAGAATGCGTTGCTTGAATGCTTATATTTGGTTAGTTTTCTGCCTGTTCAGTAAGATATTAATGACTAGCCAGTGAAATGGCCCAAAATCAAATCTCTGCATAAAACTGTGGTTTTCTTAAACTACGGAAATGAATCAGATCTAATCGTAGATCTTCCATCATCCACCTTGTTTTTGGACCGTGTAAGGGTTATGTTTTAATGTAAAACTGAGGGGCTAATGTTTCAAACCCAGATGAAATGAGGTAACGTCTGGAATTTAAAAGAGGAAGCTGCTTTTTCGTGCTTTAGTTTACATTAGCGTAAGTAAATCTGCTGCAAAAGCAGCATTAAGAGCATTTCTTATTTTAGTGTTTTTGGCTAGTAGGTGGCTTTGAAAAGCTTGGTCAGACACTTCCCACTTTCAATCAAATAATGTATTTAACTGGCACTAAAAATTACTTCCACATCATCTGCGGTGAATATGGGTAGAGAAAGGTTTGTCATTTTAGAAACAATTAGTTGTTTTCACAAAGACTCTCAATTGGTGGATTGTGACTCCAAAATGGGTCACTGGTCTCTTCTGATTGGGTAATGGACAGCACTGAAAAAAGTATTACTAAACTTGGATAGTTTAGAAACGCCCATCCTGGTTTGGAAACGCCCACTGATTACTACATTTTCATTGGCTAGTTTAGAAACACCCATCCTGGTTTGGAAACTCCCACTGATTACTACATTTTCATTGGATAGTTTAGAAACACCCATCCTGGTTTGGAAACGCCCACTGATTACTACATATTCATTGGATAGTTTAGAAACACCCATCCTGGTTTGGAAACGCCCACTGATTTTTACATTTTCATTGGATTGTTTAGAAACGCCCATCCTGGTTTGGAAACCCCCACTGATTACTACATATTCATTGGATAGTTTAGAAACGCCCATCCTGGTTTGGAAACTCCCACTGATTACTACATATTCATTGGATTGTTTAGAAACGCCCATCCTGGTTTGGAAACGCCCACTGATTACTACATTTTCATTGGATAGTTTAGAAACACCCATCCTGGTTTGGAAACTCCCACTGATTACTACATTTTCATTGGATAGTTTAGAAACACCCATCCTGGTTTGGAAACGCCCACTGATTACTACATATTCATTGGATAGTTTAGAAACACCCATCCTGGTTTGGAAACGCCCACTGATTACTACATATTCATTGGATAGTTTAGAAACACCCATCCTGGTTTGGAAACGCCCACTGATTACTACATTTTCATTGGATAGTTTAGAAACACCCATCCTGGTTTGGAAACGCCCACTGATTTTTACATTTTCATTGGATAGTTTAGAAACACCCATCCTGGTTTGGAAACGCCCACTGATTACTACATATTCATTAAATAGTTTAGAAACGCCCATCCTAGTTTGGAAACTCCCACTGATTTTTACATTTTCATTGGATTGATTAGAAACGCCCATCCTGGTTTGGAAATGCCCACTGATTACTACATTTTCATTGGATAGTTTAGAAACGCCCATCCTGGTTTGGAAACTCCCACTGATTACTACATATTCATTGGATTGTTTAGAAACGCCCATCCTGGTTTGGAAATGCCCACTGATTACTACATATTCATTGGATAGTTTAGAAACGCCCATCCTGGTTTGGAAACTCCCACTGATTACTACATATTCATTGGATTGTTTAGAAACGCCCATCCTGGTTTGGAAACGCCCACTGATTACTACATTTTCAATGGATAGTTTAGAAACACCCATCCTGGTTTGGAAACGCCCACTGATTTTTACATTTTCATTGGATTGTTTAGAAATGCCCATCCTGGTTTGGAAACGCCCACTGATTACTACATTTTCATTGGATAGTTTAGAAACGCCCATCCTGGTTTGGAAACGCCCACTGATTACTACATTTTCATTGGATAGTTTAGAAATGCCCATCCTGGTTTGGAAACGCCCACTGATTACTACATTTTCATTGGATAGTTTAGAAATGCCCATCCTGGTTTGGAAACGCCCACTGATTACTACATATTCATTAAATAGTTTAGAAACGCCCATCCTGGTTTGGAAACGCCCACTGATTACTACATTTTCATTGGATAGTTTATAAATGCCCATCCTGGTTTGACCTATAATTGCTATTTTGTTACAAATGTATCTGTCAGTTAGTAGAAGCTCATCAAATTAGACGCTTAAAATGCTTGACATGCCTTCGTCATTAAAACGATGCTAGGTGATAGAAAATACGACCACGTCTACATTAAATACATGCAATCTTTTGCAATATGGATAAAAATGGTTTTGTCTTGTGGATGAGGCCAGAAGCATACTTAACGCAGTTATGTGTATGCAATGCTAGTGCTTTGTCAATGCGCAGTATGGTTTAAAGTGCGTTCGTAGGTTACTGTGATGGTTAAAAACCTCAGTCGTCGAGTGGGCGATAGAGTTACCTTCAAAAGTCTGTACATTGAACTGTTGCTTTAAATATATTTACTTAAACTTGCTCAACACTATTCTCTTTAAACTGTTCCTTTGCCATGACAGTAGGAGGGAAAACTCACTGTGGAAGTAGCCAGTTCACACTAATGTCCGATAGAGCACTCCTTGTGGTTGTGTTAGGAATGCGTTCAGACACATTTTGGACTGCAACAGTGCACGAAATTGAGCTTGCGTCGCTAGAAGTGTGTGCGTACATGTACTAGGGGAGAGTATGTTTCGGCAATTATTCGCCACAAAAATGGACCATTTTCTTATTCAGCCTATTTAATGTAAACAAATTGGCATATTTGGGGGCCTGTGCTGTTTATAGTAATAAAACAAATGTTAATGTTTGATTTTAAGGACATTTCTGTTCATTTTGGACAATAAACTAATTTGGTTCTTTGTTGGGTTGCCACATGATATCCAATGTAAAATCTGAGTTCAGACAGAAAACCAGTTGTGAGCTGCCAAGTTAAATTATATGATCTAGTTTAACATTTGCACACAGTTTCATTTTCAATAAGCGCTATTACTTGATGGTGCCAAATGCAACTTAAGTGCTCAGCACATATCAGTTGCAGTATCAACCCCAGCTGTGTCAGAAACGGCCCAAGGCAGCACACTGGCTCGACTCCAACCATCTGCTCACAACTCCAGCAGATTACAGAATGAAATTCCGTGAAATTGGCAGAGACTGTGAATCGATGCTCTGAGGATGGTATGAAGGATGGTAGCGGAAGAGAAACCACTGTGATGTCTTCACTCTTCCCTTCTGCTGTGTTTTTTAGAGATAACATCATGGTCCTGGACATATTCTTTGAAGCTTTGAACTACGAGACCATCGAGCAGAAGAAAGCTTATGAGATAGCTGGACTTCTGGGTAAGCTGTGTGATCTTTAGAGATGAGTTCACAAGATTTGAATCTGTAGACAGTTGTGGAAATAATATGTATATGTATTTGTTTACATTACATAAATGAGACCGTTTCTTTACAGAAATACAATTAAATTGTCAATATATTGTTGCACAGTTTGTTTGTTTTTTGGTGTGCAGTGTTTGGTGTATTCTGATTACTTTTAGAAAAAAGTAGTTTTAAAATATATGTAATCAGATTACAGTAACTGACTTAAGTACGTTTCAAATGTTTATAATAATATGTAGAATACCGCATTATGTTCGGATTTACATTACTTTGTATTCGTTGAGTAGGAGAAAACCTGTGAAAAGTGTTTTAGAAATTAACTTAAGTAACTTAAGTATTTAGTAATGTGATTACTTTTCCGATGAAGTGATGAGTAGTGTAATCTGAATACAATTCCATAAAAGTAATTGGTCACTTGTAGTGGATAACGTTCCAGTTCCAGTTTAATAATTCAATTGAACTGATTCACAAGGCAATAAATGGTAAAATAACATACAAGTAATCAAATATTCACAATAAATAGTCAATACAACTTTCTATTGTGTTTTTTTGGTTGATTGCACGCCAAAACAGACATACCGAATGACACTATTCAATTTACAAAGTAAATGCTCAATTGAGGCGGTTCTGCCTAATGAATCGCTGGAGACTCAGGGGGTTTTTGGCCACTTTTTTGGCTATTCAAAAGTCAGATACAGGAAAACCGAAGGTCGGATCAGTTCGAAAATACACAGTAAACGAAGACAGAACAGTTTGAAGGTCTGCACCAAATTTGGTGTATTTATCTTAAAAGCTCTAGGAGGAGTCAATGTTAGAAATGATGGTCTTTGCTTAGTTTTCTTTTTCTTCAGAATCCCTAAGCAGAGTCTGCAGATTAAGAGTCTGTTGGCTTTATTATAGAGATATGTCTGATGATGTGATGATATGATAACTCTTTAGGACCAATTAGCTAAAATGACACTAGTAATTACCCTGCTGTACTGTTTCAGGTGATATTGGTGGACAGATGGGACTGTTCATTGGCGCCAGTATCTTAACAGTCCTGGAGCTCTTCGACTATCTCTATGAGGTAAGACCTCAAAAAGTTCTGGTTATTTCTTTCCTTCTTTTTCGAGGACTCTTCTGAAATAATTACCCCCAGTCTTGACATTTCTAGAATGTTTCTTAGTCACTCAAAATTCAGCATATCCTGCTTTCCCCCGTTATTATATTTGATCGCAGCTATAACCTTCACAAAACCAGCCGTCTCGAACAGCTGAAGCTTTTTTTCCACTTAAGACTCTTTCCCAGAGCTTCTACAATCAGCGTACGACGTGTAATGTGTTATTAGCTTTCAAGACTTTCCCCAAGACGTGATTGTGAACGAGATATCAGTATCCTGAAGGTGAAAGAGTGAAATTATCTCTTGATTGGGGAAATTGCATGTTGGCCATTGGACTGTGATAACAGGTGATCGAGCAGGTAACCGAACAGAGCAGATGAGAACTATAATGACGTGATATTTAACAGTTTAAACTGGTACAAAAGCAGGGCTGGGATTGATAACAGGTCATGTGATATTTCTGAAGCGCTGACTCCACCATATAGCCTATAATAAAATAATAGATATAAATAAATGTAGACGCACAGCTGATAAATTCACATGCGTTCTATTAAACCCGGCCGAATTGAAACACTAGTAACATCATGACAGATGGAACGGTCTTTCAGGTACAGCGGGTGAAAACTGGCGTCTTGGAGGAAATGCCGCATAAACGCTGTCAGTTCCAGGCCTCGTGTTTGTTATCTGGCTGATTTAAGTTGACTTCCTGGAACATGACAGCCGTAAGCCAATAACAAGCAGTCTATCATCCATCTCTGCCGTACCGTGTGTCAGATGGGCCTCATGGGAACTGGCACTGAGGAAAATGCCCCGGTTACATCCGCCGATCTAATGCTTCAATTATATTGTTTCTGTCAGTATCTACAACAGCAGCTTTACAAACGGAAGAAAAAACGGTTGAGTTCCAGACCATCAGATTGAGAAAATAAGCCTCACTCTCACTAGTCATAATATTACAAAGGTTTCATTATTTAAAAAAACCAAATGAACAATAAAACAAGTGCAAAAATTCCATTCCAATTATGGAACTACCTTCAGCCATGCAAAACACGCTAGCAACTGGAAAGCAACACACTAGAAACTAGAGGTCGACTGATTAATCGGTGTGATAGTTGCTTTTTCATATTTTGGTCTTGTCCATAGTTCGAAGTCTTGCAGCACACTTTAAACCATTTAGAACACCTTAACAACTGCATAGCAACTTGCAAAAATACATTTAGAGCACCTTAGCAACTACATAGCGACTCGCAAAAATACATTTAGGCCACCATAGCAACTGCATAGCAACTTGCAAAAATACATTTAGAACACCTTAGCAACTACATAGGGACTCGCAAAAATAAATTTAGGCCACCTTAGCAACTGCATAGCAACTTGCAAAAATACATTTAGAACACCTTAGCAACTACATAGCGACTCGCAAAAATAAATTTAGGCCACCTTAGCGACTACATAGCAACTTGCAAAAATACATTTAGAGCGCCTTAGCAACTCACTAAAAACCATTTAGAACACCTTAGCAACTGCATAGCAACTCGCAAAAATATATTTAGAACACCTTAGCAACTGCATAGCAACTCGTTAAAATACATTTAGGACACCTTAGCAACTGCATAGCAACTTGCAAAAATACATTTAGAGCACCTTAGCAACTGCATAGCAACTCGTTAAAATACATTTAGGACACCTTAGCAACTGCATAGCAACTTGCAAAAATACATTTAGAGCACCTTAGCAACTGCATAGCAACTTGCAAAAATACATTTAGAGCACCTTAGCAACTGCATAGCAACTCGTTAAAATACATTTAGGACACCTTAGCAACTGCATAGCAACTTGCAAAAATACATTTAGAGCACCTTAGCAACTGCATAGCAACTCGTTAAAATACATTTAGGACACCTTAGCAACTGCATAGCAACTTGCAAAAATACATTTAGAGCACCTTAGCAACTGCATAGCAACTCGCTAAAATAAATTTAGGACACCTTAGGAGCTGCATAGCAACTCACTTAAAATCATTTAGAGCACTTTAGCAACTGCATAACAACTCATAGACCTCTAGAACATTTTTCAACAAAGATCGAAGCTGTTCGTTTGCGCACCAATTTTTTTTATGCCGTTTTCCCAAGTTGAAAACACAGCGAGATGTGCAGTGTTGCGGTTAAAAACGCGTTCAGTGTGAACGGCCCTAAGACGCTTTTTGGCAGTTATCACTAATTTGGCAAGAAAGTAATACTTCTGTAAAAGCTTTAAGAACTGCTCCCCCTGTGGAAGACGGCAAAGATGTATTGTGTCTCATGCGCGCGTTTGTTCTCTCTTCACAGGTGATCAAGTTCAAACTCTGCCGCTGCGCTAAGAAGAAACATCAGCGGAGCAACAGCAACGAGCGAGGAGCCGTTCTCAGTCTGGACGATGTGAAACGTCACGTTAGTAACTATCACGCCAGTATCTGTGCTGAACCCTGCGCTCACATACTAACAGACTAACAATATCTGTCTTGACTAGTTATTTGATCAGACTGACAAAAGTTACAAATGCAAAATTAACGTTTTTTTATTATTTGAGATAAAAACCCAACATTATATTGCTTGAAACGTTACCATTATCACATGAACGGATGAAAACTGTTCATAACGGTGGTAGTAGCTACAACTGAGTAGTACATGTGACATTATTTCCATAAAATACACTGATATGTTACAAATACTAATAAAATAGATAACTAAGCGGCGGTACTCAGTTATAATGCGCGGGATGTAGGACGCTAGTATTCCATTCCGATCATTCCAAGTGATGGAAAAACTATAAACCGAAATAGAAAAAAATATGGTGCGATTTTCTAGCGATGTTGACGGTGCAATCTCTAGAAATAGTTCGCAATATCTCACTCATGTTGTGATGAATACGTAATGTACATACAGTGTATATTTATTTATCTCTCTGATCTGTCTCTCTCTCTATCCATCTGTCTGTCTCTCTTGCTATGTACCATCTATCTACTTTAAATTACACTAACAGGCAACAATGAGCGTAGTATACTACCACGCTACTCCTAATGTTTCTGCAGTATGTATATTTATTGTATGCATGGAATACTACATAAACCAAAATGTACAGATACTGTATTCCATAATGCCGTTGCTTGACTTGACCTTTAATTATGTTGGCCAACATACTGTTATTCTACAAACTTTGTTTAGGGTTTTTTATTTATTTATTTATTTATTTATTCGTAAACTGAGATAAATATTTCAAACACTTATTTCTCCCAGAGCTTTCATGCAACATTCATAGAATTTGGCACAGACCTTCAGACTGTTCAGAAACAGTGTGCTATGACTTCTCTAACTGATCGGGCTTACGGTTTTCGCACATTGGACGTTGAAAAATTGGAAAAATCTCATAGATTTATATTGATGGAATGTTCATTAATTCAAACTCCAACTGTCAAAATTTCAAATGCAAACAAACCCACGCAAGTTTTAGCATCTCTTTCTTGACTAATTTGATCAGACTGACAAAAGTCAAATTTTTGCATGAAGTTCGATTAAAAAAGTTATTAAAAAAAATTCTTGAGATGCCATTTGCTGAATTTGCATATATTGAACATTTAGAACACCTTAGCATAGCAACTCGCTAAAAAACATTTAGAACACCTTAGCAACTGCATAGCAACTCGCAAAAAAATTGAGAACACCTTAGCAACTGCATAGCAACTCGCTAAAAAACATATATAACATCTTAGCAACTGCATAGCAACTCGCAAAAAACATTTAGAACATCATAGCAACTGCATAGCAACTCGCTAAAAAACATTTAGAACACCTTAGCAACTACATAGCAACGCGCAAAAATACTTTTAGGATACCTTAGCAACTGCATAGCAACTCGCAAAAATACATATAATATACATATACATATAATGAGGTCATTTGACAACAATTACTCTAGAAACTTTGGAAGGTGGGGGCGGGGGGCTGTTTATTCGTACACCAAGATAAAAATTGTAAACACTAACTCCCCCTAGAGCTTTCAAGCTACATCCACAAAATTTGGCACAGACCTTCAGACTGTTCTGAAACAGTGTGCTATGTCTTTTCTAACTGAACGGACATACGGTTTTCACCAAAAGTTGGAAAAATCACAGATTTACATTGACAGAATGTTCGTTAATTCAAACTCCAACTGTCAAAAATTCAAATGTAAACAAACCCACGCAAGTTTGTTGTTTATCAACATCTCTTTTTTGACTGATTTGATCAGACTGACAAAAAGTACAAATTTTGCACGAAATCCTATGAAAAATGTAAAGAAAATAAATTAAGGAGTTTTGCGGAACGTCGCACACTTTGATGCGGTCAAAGATCAATAAAATGCGCAATACCAGTAAGACAGCATGTCAGCTTCCTCGTCTAACTCAACGTGATAAACAATATCTCAATATAAATAAACATGCATAGACTTGACACCCTGGCAACTGTAGCAAAACTGCATGAAATGTCACTCAACCGACCAGAGCCTCTTTACAAAACTGCATGAGGATGAAGTGCATCAAGTATATCGCATGCCCAAGTGCTAAAACGTACTAAACTGCATACATTAACTATTTAATAGATGCTGCTATCCAAAGAGACTTATTATGCACTGATAGTCAGGAGATTTGGTCTGGGCTTTTATAGATTTCTAGAATGAGATATAAGGGGTTCAGTCAGTAATTAAACTGTATTTCATTCAAGGTGTCAGTTCAATAGGAATTGCATTGAGTGGGTCAGTATCAGCCGTGACTCTGGTCTGTGGAGGAAGTAAATTCAGTTTGCTCTAATTAGACGTCTGAAGGGCCGATGTTTCTAACTGCTGCTGTCATCTTCTCTTTTCTCTGTTTCATCTGTCTGCCTCTGTCTGTCTGCCTGTATCTATCTTGTCTGTTGATCTGTCTTCTCAGGCACCCTGTGACAACCTTCGTACCCCGTCAACCTACCCAGCTAACATGCTACCTCACCATCCCGGCCAGGGCAACTTCGAAGATTTTACCTGCTGAAAAACGACCAAAGCAGACCACATGATAACCACGACAATTACAAAAACCTTCCAAGGGATCTTCAGCAGACCACAAGAACAACATGGAGCCCGTCTCAAACAAACCCCAGTATATTTGAACAAACACGTTACGTGGAAACGTACAAAACTTTTGATGATTTTCTGAACACTCAAAGGAAGTACTGCCTCCGAATCGAAACTCCTAGAAGCCTTGTCAGCGCCGAGCGTTCTCCCAAAGGACCCTGATGCCTTTTGTGTACATAGCGGCGAAACTGTCTTAAGATGAGTGGCTTGTGTAGGTCAGTAGATAAATATAACGCGTATTCACTGTATGTAGCCTCATTAGTCTCCTGAATTCTGACTGGACCAATCCAGCCTCTATGTATTTTATGAGAATGTAATTTAATCCCGGACAAGGCAGCCGTTATTCGCGTCATCGGGGAAGTTTGGGTCCCATATGACATTGGGTTTAGCTGTGTGGTCGTGCCATGCGCATTCCATCTTGTAAATGCATGCTGGTCCTTTGCATGTTTTTAGTTTAATTTAGACTTCATTATTATGATCGCCAAGTTTTCCTTAATTATGTACAGTTGGACGATGGTAATCATGTTTGTGTGTGTGTGTGTGTGCAAACAGATTTTGCTGTCCTTGTAGAAACGTAATTCCTGAAAATATCCCAACAAAAATGGCAAATGGTTCACGAAACAAGGTGTTTTAGAGTCGGGTAGTATTCAAATCTGGATTAATTAGCATATTATGTTATGTTAAGTTACAAGTCCCTATAAAGATACCTCCCAAACGTATTTGGACACCTAAGCCGCATTCAAACGTTTCTAAATATCAGTGCATTATATAACAAAATATCAGCGCAAGTGATGTTTATTTTCCAAAGAAACGGTCATGCATATTTTAAATATTTATTTCACCCCAATTTTGAACGCCCAATTTCTAACGCCCAATTCCCAATTGGTTGCTCTATGTCCTCGTAGTGGCGTGGTGACTCGCCTCAACCCGTGTGGCGGAGGACGAATCTCAGTTGCCTCCGCGTCTGAGAACGTCAATCTGCGCATCTTATCATGTGACTTGTTGAGCGCGTTGCCACGGAGACGTAGCGCGTGTGGAGGCTTCACGCTATTCTCTGCAACGTATTCTACGCCCCATCGAGAGCGAAAACCACATTATAGCGGCCACGAGGAGGTTACCCCATGTGACTCTACCCTCCCTAGCAACCGTGCCAATTTGGTTGCTAAGGAGACCTGGCTAGAGTCACTCAACACGAACTAGCTAACTCCAGGGGTGGTAGCCAGTGTCTTTTACCTCGTTAGATGGTAAAATATCAACGCTAGAAATGCCACTAGAGAACTAAAGTGTAAACAGATTTTTCTTGCGCTAACATCGGCTGATATTGACCGTTGACTAGCTATTTTTTTCAGCATCTTGCGCAGGAACGCTACATTTTTTCTACATCAACTTTAAAATATGCTTCAGTCTGTTATATCCATTGCACTGCGGCAAACATTTTTAGCGCAAGAACGTGGTCAATCTAAATGGCCGCTAACTTAAAACGGTAACTAAAATGTTTTGCTTAAAAAGTGATCTTTATTTCAGATATTTTGTATCTATTGCAATGACATTTAGACATTTATAATGTTAATTAAGTGTCTAAATACATTTGGGTTCACTGTATGAATAAATGATTGTGTGCGAGTGTCTATGTGTGATGCTTTGAATTTTATTCTGTTAATGAAAAGTGAACTGTGTGTGTTGAAATAAAACGTCATATCAAAGCACAAACGAGACCACCGATATGTAAAGGTGAGGTTAAAGAATGATAAATATACTTATCAGTGTTATAATCATGATAATCAGCTGATTCATTATTCTGTTAATCTTTTTTACTACCAACGTACATATTGCCTGATAGTCCAGTCGGCATATTTGCAGGTAATAAATAGACTGTTCTATATATCTATGAAGGTACAATAAATATCATTCATAATTTTACGATGGGTCTCATATTTCATTCAGTGTAGGTGTTTGATTATTTATGTTTAAAGGTGTGTAACTTTTAGTGCTACAAACTGCATTGCAAAAAATGATGGTTTTCAAACAGGTTTCCTGACAAAATAATAATGATTTTACCTATTACTTGTGTCTTGTTTTCCAGATAAAATATCAGAACATTTTTTAAATGTAGTGACGTTTATGCTTATAACAAGAAAAAAAGATTCGCCAATGGGGTTAGTTAAAAACTCAATTCAAAGGGGAAACAAGTTTATTTTTTTCCCCATTGGCAAATAGTTTTGTCTTGGGTTAAGCATAAATCCCACCAAATTTTGTTGGATTTCTCTGAAAACAAGCCTTAATATCTCAAGCTATTCTGGGGCCGGTTGCATAAAACTGTTTTAGACTAGTCTTACTAGTTAGTCGTCTAAAATGTTGGTCTTAATTTTTTCAGTCAGTTGCATAAAAACTTCGATCAGTCTAATTAAAGACCAAAATGTAAGACGGCACACCTCAGGCTAACTTTTGTTTACATTCAGCTGAGCCAGTGGGGGCTGAAAGGGGCGCGAGTTGACACTTGGTTGAAGACTTTGACTTCATAAATGGTAACAAAATGTTGTGTTTTTAATTATTTGGGTTAAATCACTAAATGTGTTTATTAAATACATTTTGAAGCACTGTAGACCTCTAATAAGCAAATATTCTCAGCGAATAAAAAATGTATTGAGCGTCCACTGTCGGCCATTTTTTTTAAGCTGTTCAATGTCTTATTTTTCCCACAATGCAATGCAAATTAGTCTGTCTTACTAAAGACAACTGTGAGCTTATTTTATGCAACAGGCTTTCTATGGCATCTTTAGCTAGTCAAACTAATTGTTAGATGCAGTCTTAAAGTTAATGGCTATGTTTATGCAACCGGCCCCTGTTCTACATTTACATTTATGCATTTGGCAGACACTTTTATCCAAAGTGACTTACAGTGCACTTATTACAGGGACAATCCCCCCGGAGCAACCTGGAGTTAAGTGTCTTACTCAAGGACACAATGGTGGTGGCAGTGGGGATCGAACCAGCAACCTTCTGATTACCAGTTATGTGCTTAGACCACTACACCACCACCACTCCTAGTCAATCTCAAGTAATTTTTCCTTGTTTTCAGGATGTTTAGGTATTTCACCCAAAAGTAAGACAAAAACACTTTTTTTAGTGCGCCCCAAACTCCATGACACCATTATATATATATATATATATTAAACAAATGGAACCAGTTTTTGATTTTCACATTCCTCTCTGGTATGAGAGAAACTAAACGTTGTCCAATTTAACTAGATTAACGATGATGTAACTTAGTATGATACTGAATAACGACCCAATCAGATCTTCGGGATCAGATTGTTCTCCGGCCCACCCTGTGGGTGGACAAGGATGGGGTAATGCTGGGGATGGCATGTGCTCTGTTTGTGTAAAGAAAGTGAGTCATTTCCTGCTGTCGTCGCTGTGCTGATGTGTGACGCGTGGAGAACTGCCAACAACGGTAGCCAGCTGAGATCTCCATTAACCCAAGTCCACGCTACACTAGTACCCTTGAACGTTTCCTTCATGTTATCCAAAGGCATAAATATATATACACATTTTGACAGATGCATTTAATCTTGATATGTCTCAGCAAACACAGAACATTCCCTGAATGTTAGCCTATGGCTCCCGTTTGGTTATTTTTGGGAAACCCATTCCGTTTTTCCTGTTTCCACTGAAACAGGAAGTCGGGCAGGACATATCAAAAGATTTATCCATCTTTTTATTTACATAAATAGCCGTTTGTTTACATCAGTGACTCGTGATTGGCCACAAGCATCCTCTTGAATGACTGTTATTGGATCCACCCCTAAGTGCAGGATGATGTCATCAGTACCTTTGATCTGTTTTACCAGAAGAAAAAGACTTTAAATCCACTTGTCAGTGGATACAAGCGGACATCAATAGACGTGGACGACCGACACAAAACGTTTGATTTTGATTTCATGGACGTTGTGTCAAATTTGGCAATACTTTATAATAACTTTCATTAACAAACCTTACGTAAAACGTTTTAACTGGACCCAAGATGATTTCCTGCCCTAACCTGAGCTTGGCTTGGAACAACATTAGGGTGAGTGAATGATGATAGAAGTTTCATTTTTTGATGAACTATCCTTTTAATCATTCATTCTTGCATTTAGGATTATTAACAAACACAAGTGTGTATCTGCAATCGGCTGATGGACATTACTACATTTGACCTTGCAGATATTCACAGCTTCATTTATTAACCCATTAGTCACAGACTGATCCTCATACACACACATTTAGTGAATTATGGTATTGATTTTAGTCGGTGCTAATGGAAACTGAGTTTAATGATGTCATTTGAGTGCGGTGAATGATGTGTGTAAGAGCCAAATAAGAATTAGTTCATCTAAAGTAATAGTTTAATTTAAAAACAGTTAAGTGTTAAAAAAGGGAAACTATTTCTTGAAAATTCATTAGAAATGTATTGGTATAAAATCCATAATTTAGTAATGTTTAGGTTTGATAACATTTCAGTGTTTGAGCTTCCAATCAGGTAGTATTACGTCATAGCGTATTATGTGATGTAGTTTTTAGTTTGAAGTTAGAAATGTTGGAAGCAACACAGTTTTTTGACCGTGCGTACCATGTATGTGTACTTTTTATGTTAAATAAGTAAACATTTAAAAAGAAGACCGTTTGGTTTGTTCGTGTTTCAAATACTGGTTGTATTAAGACTGACTTCAAAAGGTGGTAGAAGAATTAGAAGAAACGAGACGCCATCACATTAGTCAAAAAACTCGCTAAAATAAGCGGTCACGGAAAACGGGTGATCCGCCAAGGCTTTCTCCAAGATACGGTATCGAAAACTACCTTTTATCTATGAGGATGGTCAAGGAAGGACGTGATACGGATGCATGAAGATAATGAGTGAGTTCGGAAGAAAACGAAAAAAACCTACGGCTCTGTGTTAGAAACTGCAAACGGTGAACTTCTCCCTGCATAAAACGTATGCTGATAGCAAGCTTGATTCAGTCAATGCGGAGGTGTGGCGATCTTTAAGAAGTTGTTTTGCACTCGGTTTATTAAGAAAAAAAATTATCTGAAGAAAGTGCTCCGTTTGCATGCTTACAACTAAAGAATTAACTCTGCAATTTGTAAGATGGCTGAGGAAGGTGAACATAGATGTATCGAGGATACAATGGAACAGGGAAGGTCACATAAGCTGACAGAGAAGGCATTAGAGGAGAGATTGCAGAGGTGCATTGCACTGAGGAGACGAACATTAGGAACTCTGACAAGCAAAAGAAAAGAGTTAGAGACAATGATGAGTGATGCTCAAAATTTACAAATGGTGAAAAATATGATGGAAAATGATTTTGCAACGTCACTAAATGAGTTTAACCGTCTCAACAACGAAGTTGCAAATCTTTTGACTGAAGATGAAAAAACATTTGATCAAGAGAACTGGGTCGAACTTAAAATGGCAACAATTAGAGGATTTATGAAAATGACTAAAAAGTGGATTGCAACTAAGCATGAACCCATACTGACAGTGGAAAATGTACTGCAAGAAGAAAATAATGTGGTTGATTATTTGCAAGAAACTGTTAAATCAAATGACAGCGTTTCACAGGTAGGGGTCAGCGATGTTGCACATGCAAGCCAACGTGGATCACAAGTAAGTCGAACTTCAGCTGCATCACGAGTATCGTCAACAAGAGCTAGACAGGAAGCAGAACATGCAGCCCTGCTCGAACGTGCTGCAGCACTAAAGAAAATGCAACAGCTTGAGTTTGAAGCAGCTAGAATCAAAGCTGAAAAGGATGAGTTAGAGTTGGAAACTGCATTAGCTGAGAGCAAAGCAAAATTAAGGGTGCTTAAAGAATATGAGAGATCTGAAGATGATTTGAGTAGCTACGCAACAGCACAAAAGCCACGAGGTGGACATGTGAAGGAAAGAACTAGCATTATGCTCCCACAACAAGCTAATACTGAACATTCATGTTCAACCACAAACGCGACACTCCGAATACAACAACAGTCACAATCAGTCTCCAATTATTTGCCTAATGCTCAAGCTAACAGAGGTGATGACATACTAGCGGTTATGCAAAAACAGAATGTAATCACTGAGTTACTTGTAAAACAACAGCAGCTATCTCATCTACCAACAAAAGACATTCCTGTGTTCAAGGGTGATGCGCTACAATACAAATCTTTCATGAGGGCATTTGAGCACGCTAATAGAGCAGAAAACCAGCAATGATCAAGATAAATTGTACTTCTTGGAACAATTTACGGCCGGTGAACCTCAAGAGCTTGTTCGCAGCTGTGCTCATATGACACCTAACAAAGGTTACTGCGAGGCAAAGCGATTACTTCATAAGCACTATGGGGATGAATTACGGATTGCCAGTGCGTACATTGACAAAGCACTCAAATGGCCTCAAGTGAAGTCTGATGATGGGAAAGCATTGAACGCCTATGCAATGTTTTTGATTGGATGTCGCAATACTATGGAAGACATCGAATTCTTAGAGGAGATGGACAACCCAACCAACTTACGGACAGTGGTGTCTAAGCTACCGTACAAAATGAGGGAACGTTAGCGTGCTGAAGCTTATGACATGAAAGAGCTGAAGAGGCAGGAGAGCAAAGTTTGCTGATTTGGTGAACTACATAGACCGCCAAGCTAGAATAGCGATGGATCCCCTCTTTGGTAATATTTCAGACAGCCGCCCAACCTCTAGTGGAAAGATTGACCATAAAGATAAGCATTATGGAAGGAAAGAGGTCCGTGGAAGCAGTTTCACGATCAATGTTTCCACCGAAACCAAAGGGCCTCAAGAAACACATGTTAAACCAGCGAACTCAAGTAAAACTGTGAGTGCCTTTGAGAAGCCGTGTTTGTACTGCCAGCAACCTCACACCCTTGCCTCATGTAGCAAAATCAAAGATCAACCACATAAAGAGCGTGTGGATTTCTTAAAACTGAAGGGCTTATGTTTTGGATGCTTAGTTCGGGTCATCTTAGCAAATTCTGCAAAAGAAGAATTGAGTGTAAAGAATGTGCTTTAAAGCATCCAGACATTCTGCACATAATAAAAGAAGAAGGTTCTGTCTCACCTGAAAAGAAAGATGGTCGTCATGGAAGTGAAGTATCGTGTGCTCAAGTTTCTATTCTGCAAGAGTCCTGTAGCCTCACGGGGCCGGAGAAGCTGAAATGTGTGCTGTCAATAGTACCGGTGAAGATCAAGTCGAAAAAGAGTGACAAATGTGTTGAAACATACGCCTTTCTGGACCCGGAAGCACAGCAACGTTCTGCACAAAGGACCTGCAAAAGAAACTGAACATTAAAGGGAAACCGACACGAATACTTCTTAGCACCATGGGTCAAGACAAACCAGGAGAACAGAAGCTCATGAATAGTTTCGTCATATCAGACCTGGAAGTGTGTGGGCTGGAAGACACCAAGTTCATTGAGCTACCTAAGGTGTTCACTCATAGCAACATACCTGTTCACACCGAGAACATACCTAAACAGTCAGATATCCAGAAGTGGCCTTATCTCAATGAAGTACGCTTGCCAGAGATAGCAGCGGATGTAGGTCTGCTTATTGGAGCTAACTGTTCAAGAGCAATGGAGCCATGGCACGTTATTAATGCTGAGGATGGAGGCCCTTATGCCGTGAAGACTGCCATTGGCTGGGTTGTCAATGGGCCTGTAAGAAAGGAACTGGATGATGCAATGAATGAAACGCCTACGTTTTCAGTAAACAGAATCTCTGTGATGGAGATTGAGAAGCTGCTGGTTCAACAGTATAACACTGATTTTCCAGAGCGTAACTACGATGACCGAGAGGAGATGTCTCATGAAGACAAACAGTTTTTGCACTTTGTGCAGAAAACGGCAATTTTTGAGAACGGGCATTACAGCATTGGACTGCCAATCAGGAATGAGAAGCTCCAAATGCCTAACAACCGTTGTGTGGCGGAACAGCGCATAGCCTGTTTGCTCAGAAAGTTCAAGAAGAATCCTGAATTCTTTGAAGAGTACAAGGGCTTTATGGAGACCATAATTGGCAAAGGTTACGCTGTCCAAGTTCCATTCCAACAGCTGAACCAGGACAGCAACAGGCTGTTTTACATACCACATCACGGGGTGTATCACCCGAAGAAAGGAAAGCTGCGGGTGGTCTTCGACTGCACAGCTTCGTTTCAGGATAGGTCTCTGAATAGTGAGCTGCTCCAAGGACCTGACTTGACCAACACGTTAGTTGGTGTCCTTTTAAGATTTCGTGAGGAGCCAGTAGCTATAATGGCGGACATCGAGTCGATGTTTTATCAGGTCAAGGTACCAGAACGTGACGCAGACCTACTCCGTTTTCTTTGGTGGCCCAACGGCAAGTTGAACGAGCCTATGGAGGAATTTCGAATGACCGTGCACCTCTTCGGAGCCACTTCCTCACCAAGTGTTGCCTCATATGCACTGAAAAGAACTGCTGAAGATAACAGGGCTGATGCATCTCCAGAAGCTGTCCGGACAGTCCTGCGCAACTTCTACGTGGATGACTGTCTGAAGAGTGTAGCTAAAGAAGAAGATGCGGTGACCTTAGCTAGAGATCTTCGGACCCTGTGTGCCAGCGGAGGCTTCACTTTAACAAAGTGGATGAGCAATAGCAGGAAAGTGTTAATGTCAATCTCTGAAGTGCATAGAGCCAGTGAAGTGAAAGATCTGGATCTAAGACATGACGCTTTGCCGGTCGAGAGGACCCTCGGTGTACAGTGGGACACAGAAACTGATACTTTCACCTACAGTATGAAGCTGCAAGACAAGCCGATGACCAGAAGAGGCATTTTATCAGTAGTGAATTCCATCTACGACCCACTTGGCTTTCTGGCTCCAGTCATCTTGCCCGCTAAACTTCTGTTGAAAGATCTTTGTAAAGAAAAATACGGATGGGATGAGAACATTGGCGGAAAACACGCTGAAGATTGGAAAAGATGGATCAAAGACGTCAGTCATCTCTCTACCTTCCATGTGAGCAGGTGTTTGAAGCCTACAGATTTTGGATGCACTGCAGCAGCACAGTTACATCATTTTTCAGACGCTTCAGAGTCTGCATACGGCACAGTGTCTTATCTGCTGCTAGAGAATAGCCAAGGTGAGAAGCGTTGTGCATTCCTCATGGGGAAGTCAAGAGTGGCCCCACTCAAACTGGTCACCATTCCCAGACTGGAGTTGACTGCAGCAGTTGTCGCTGTTAAAATAGACAAGATGTTACATCAAGAGCTTCAAGTTCCACTGCAACGATCTATTTTCTGGACAGACAGCACTACAGTGCTCAGATATATTGACAGTGAAACTGCTCGTTTTAAAACATTTGTTGCGAACAGAATCTCGTTGATCCGAGAAGCAACCAAGCCATCGCAATGGAAGTACGTCAGAACAACGGAAAATCCTGCAGATCAAGCCAGCAGGGGCCTGAAAGCTAAGAGTTTGGTCCAAGGAGGAATATGGATCAATGGGCCGGACTTCTTGCTGAACAATGAATGTGACTGGTCAGAACAGCCTGTGCAAAGGAAAGAAAGCTTTCAAAATGATCCGGAAGTCAAGAATGGAGCTACAGTCAATATGATCAAAGTTGAAGAAAACATTGAACCAATTAACAAACTAATCAACTATTACTCGGACTGGCATAAACTAAAAAGATCAGTGGCCTGGATTTTAAAGGTGAAGGAAAATCTGTGGAAACTGAAAGAGGAAAGAAAGGAAATATCAAGAACTATCAGGCAAACTGAAAAGGACTCTGAAAAGGAAAGATCAAAGTTAAAACAACAAATGAAGAAATTCAAAGCAACAGAAAATAAATCACTTACCTTGGACGATCTAGTTGCTGCAGAGTCAGAAATTATCCAATTTAGTCAAAAACAACAGTTTGGAGAAGAAATCAAAGTACTGGAGAAAGGTAAACCGCTCAGACGCAGCAGTCAGCTGTTCAAACTGGATCCGATTCTTCAAGATGGCACGTTAAGGGTTGGCGGAAGACTCAACAAGTCTGCCATGCCAGAAAATGCAAAACATCCAGCAATTCTTTCAAAGCACAGCAGAGTTGCTACATTGATTTTGAGAGACATACACCAAAGAACAGGACACTGTGGACGCAGTTATGTCTTGGCACAACTGAGATGCAGGTACTGGATCCCACAAGCCAATTCTGCAATTCGAAAGATAATCAACAAATGTACAGTGTGCCGCAGGAATAATGGAAAGGTTGGTGAGCAAAAGATGGCAAACCTGCCTGAAGATAGGGTCTTGCCAGATAAACCTCCTTTCACAAATACCGGCGTTGATTTCTTCGGGCCGTTTGACACCAAGCGGGGCCGGGAACAGTCAAAAGGTACGGCGTGATGTTCACTTGCCTCACACTCAGAGCGGTGCACATCGAAGTTGCGGATAGCCTCGACACAGACTCCTGCATTAATGCAATTCGTCGCTTTATGTGTAGAAGAGGTCAAGTCACCATCATGCGTTCTGACAACGGCACAAATTTTGTGGCCGCTGAAAGAGAGTTGAGAGAAGCCATTCAACAGCTGGATAATGACAAGATTGAAAAAGCCTTGCAGCCAAATGGAATAAAGTGGATATTCAACAGCCCGGCCGCCGCACCAAGGCGGGGTTTGGGAAAGACAAATTAGGACTGTGCGAAGAATCCTTAACTCCCTGTTGAAAGAGCAGGCAGTGAGCGATGATTGTCTTCTGACAATAATGTGCGAGGTTGAAAGCATCATCAACGGCAGGCCTCTTACAACTGTTTCAGATGATGTGAATGACATAGAACCTCTAACACCCAATCACTTATTGCTGTTGAAATCTCAACCCAACATGCCTCCAGGGATTTTCAGCAAAGATGACATGTACACAAGAAAGAGATGGAAGCAAGTCCAATATCTTGTGGATTTATTTTGGACTAGATGGACACGTGAATACCTTCCAATTCTTCAGGAGTGCCAGAAATGGCTGAAGCCAAGAAGAAACTTCATGACGGGAGATGTTGTGCTACTAGTGGACAGTTCTTCCCCACGGAACTCCTGGCTCATGGGAAAAGTAGTTGAAACGTTGCCGGACTCCAATGGAACAGTACGAAGAGTGAAGATAAAGACCAAGACTAACACTCTGGAAAGACCTGTAAACAAACTGTGCTTGTTGGAAGAGGCGATGTCAGAAGAGTGAAAAGAGAAGAAACAAGTTGATAGTATATGGACATTTAGAAACTGTTTGGCTCTCAGTGTTTAAGTTATAATTGCTTAGTCCTCTTGCCTAACCAATTAGGGGCCGGGTAATGTAAGAGCCAAATAAGAATTAGTTCATCTAAAGTAATAGTTTAATTTAAAAACAGTTAAGTGTTAAAAAGGGAAACTATTTCTTGAAAATTCATTAGAAATGTATTGGTATAAAATCCATAATTTAGTAATGTTTAGGTTTGATAACATTTCAGTGTTTGAGCTTCCAATCAGGTAGTATTACGTCATAGCGTATTATGTGATGTAGTTTTTAGTTTGAAGTTAGAAATGTTGGAAGCAACACAGTTTTTTGACCGTGCGTACCATGTATGTGTACTTTTTATGTTAAATAAGTAAACATTTAAAAAGAAGACCGTTTGGTTTGTTCGTGTTTCAAATACTGGTTGTATTAAGACTGACTTCAAAAGGTGGTAGAAGAATTAGAAGAAACGAGACGCCATCACAATGTGTGAAAACTGCTGTTTGACTCTTTTAATCAGCCGCAGTGAGGCAGAGCATCATATACTGAGTGTTTGTGTACGTCTGTGCATTTGGACAATGGCACAATGAAGGACATGGAGATGTTTGAATGCTGAAGAAATGTGTGTTATTAGGCTACCATAATACATACCATAATAAACTGTGTGTGTGTGTGTGTATGTGACTGTGAGTGTGTGTGAGAGAGTGTGTGTGTGTGTATGTGACTGTGTTTGTGTGTTTTTCTCTGGGTGTGTGCGACTGTATATGTGTGAGAGTGTGTGTGTGTGTTTTTTTCTCTGGGTGTGTGCGACAGTGTGAGTGTGTATGTGTGTGTGTATGTGATATTGTGTATGTGTGTGTGTGTGTGCGACTGTATATGTGTGAGAGTGTGTGTGTGTGTTTTTTTCTCTGGGTGTGTGCGACTGTGTGTGTGTGTTTTTTTTTCTCTGGGTGTGTGCGACAGTGTGAGTGTGTATGTGTGTGTGTATGTGATATTGTGTATGTGTGTGTGTGTGTGCGACTGTATATGTGTGAGAGTGTGTGTGTGTGTTTTTTTCTCTGGGTGTGTGCGACTGTATGTGTGTGTGAGAATGTGTGTGTGTGTTTTTTTTTTCTCTGTGTGTGTGTGTGTGTGTGTTTTTCTCTGGGTGTGTGCGACTGTGTGTGTATATGTGATATTGTGTATGTGTGTGTGTGTGCGACTGTATGTGTGAGAATGTGTGTGTGTGTCTGTGTGTTGTTTTTTCTCTGGGTGTGTGCGACTGTATGTGTGTGTGAGAATGTGTGTGTGTGTTTTTTTTTTCTCTGTGTGTGTGTGTGTGTGTGTTTTTCTCTGGGTGTGTGCGACTGTGTGTGTATATGTGATATTGTGTATGTGTGTGTGTGTGCGACTGTATGTGTGAGAATGTGTGTGTGTGTCTGTGTGTTTTTTTCTCTGGGTGTGTGCGACTGTATGTGTGTGTATATGTGTGTGTGAGTGTGTGAGAATGTGTGTGTGTTTTTTTTCTCTGTGTGAGTGTGTCTGTGTGTTTGTGTGTTTTTTTTCTCTGGGTGTGTGCGACTGTATGTGTGTGTGTATATGTGTGTGTGTGTGTGTGTGTGTGTGTGTGTGTGTGTGCGACTGTATGTGTGTGAGTGTGTGTGTGTTTTTCTCTGGGTGTGTGCGACTATGTGTGTGTGAGTCCGTGTGTGTGTGTGTGTGTGTGTGTGTGTGTGTTTTTCTCTGGGTGTGTGTGTATATATATATATATATATATGTGTGTGTCTGTCTCTCTGTGTGTTTGTGTGTGTGTGTGTGTTTTTCTCTGGGTGTGTGCGACTGTGTGTGTGTGTGTGTGTGTGTGTGTGTGTATATGTGAGTGTGCGTGTGTGTGTGTGTGTATGTGTCCGCGTGCGTGCGTGCGTGTGTGTGTGTATATATATGTGAGTGTGTGTGTGAGTGTGTGCGTGCGCGCGCGCGTGTGTGTGTGTGTGTGTGTGTGTGTGTGTGTGTGTGTGTGTGTGTGTCCGCGTGCGTGCGTGTGTGTGTGTTTGTCTCCCCCTTGTGGACATTGTTGTTAGTCACATGTATTTGTGCCAGGGATAAATCAACCTTGTCCTCTTGGTTTTATTTATTGGGAGATTTTTTTTATTTATTTTTTATTATATGGGCTTAATTACAGACCGAATGTTTTTCAATGTAATTTGTTTTATTACGATTAAATTCACATGAAAGCCTTTCCATATTGTCCAACGCTATATACATTACATATAAATAAAAATCATATGAATACATGTTAAAATAAACTTTTTATTCTTGCCTTCTCACTTTATTAGGAATACAGATCAAATAAAATATAATTTCAAATAATACAAATAAACACATATTTTTTTAAAAGTATTTCTATCATGAACTAATTTTTAAAATGTATTATAAAAAAATGAACTATAAAATCATAAAACAGTACAACTCAAGAGACCAGGCTAAAGATGACGTCACTGCGCCAAGCGGGAGTATCGCGACACTTGGTCAAAGCTCAGAAGCTCATCCGTAGTGCTGTTGAACTCTCGCGATAGTCGCCCGCGTCACTCCAGTGGTGCTCTGTCTGCGGCTCGAAGAAGATGGCTGCGCGTGGTGGTTTTCAGCCTGCGACACCGGGCGGCGGCGTCGGAGCAGCAGTGGCGATGGGACCCGGGCCGCCGGTGGCCGTTGCAGGGCCCGTTATGGGTCCCGGTACCCCCTCAGGACGGATGGGACCAGGCGGTCCGCAGAACCACATGTACCGATCACCGATGCCCGGGCCCGGATACCCGGTAAGACGCACGGAGAACAAAGAGCTGATGAAACCCGAGGGGGTTTAATTTAAATGTTTATATGCGGAATCTGTGATTTTATTCAATGTATAAAACACCCAGACTCAAAAACACTGAAAGGAATCGTGCTAAAATGAGAATGGGATACATTATGATTACTAGCGCGTGCGACCAATCAACCAAACTAACCATTTTTGGTTCTCAGAACGTTCGTTTTGGTTCTAAAAGAACGTTTCTACAACGTTAGAAGTTGGTTCCCAGAAAGATATGTAAATGCGAACCACGCGCTACTGTTTAGGGAGCGTTCTGTGTTTTCTTAGATCAGATTAATTAAAATAAATGCATATTAACTTTTTGGGAAAGTGATCTTGATTATAAATAGTGTTTTTATGGCTTGTGTAGTTGATTAGGCCTTTAAGTGCATCATAGTAACTTGTTGTATGTGGTTGCACTGATGTATGTATAAGTCACAAGCCTAATAACTGTTGCTTTTTGATTTTTAGGTCCAAAATAATGAACAGCATTATAATAAAAAATATATATATATATAATATTATTATTTTTTTTAAATGTATAGGATGTATTCCTATTTAATATTAAGGGCTAAAGTCAAAATAGGTGTAGGAATTATTTGTGTTTGTTCATTCATGCAACTAGATAATTCATCTCAATTCTATAGAGACCCGGAATGCCTCCAGCCAATCGTATGACTCCTCAGGGACCCTCCATGGGACCCCCGGGTTACGGGGCTAGTCCAGTGTCCCGCCCCGGCATGCCAGTCATGGACCCGTCCCGCAAGAGACCGGCACCAAATCAGATCCAACAGGTCCAGCAACAGAATCGCAACCAACAGTAAGACCATCTCTACTGATTAAATTGGCATTTTAATTGCATTTACTTGTTAATAAATACATTATTTCTTTATTTAATTATTTCTATCGGAAACTGATCGCATTACATGGATTGTATTTCTCTGTTTTAGTGCCAAGAAGAAGAAAATGGCAGATAAAATTCTACCTCAGAGAGTAAGTGCCCATAAAATCTGATATTTTAAGTCTTCACATCAAATGTAGCTAATGCATCTAGTTTTACAACCAAACAACCTTCATACAAACTTAAAGTTGTTAGCGAAAGCCCTTCATATTGTTAATTATTCCTGGATGTGCAGATAAATCGTTATTTTGTCTTTATCAGATCAGAGAGCTTGTTCCAGAGTCTCAAGCGTACATGGATCTGCTGGCGTTTGAGCGTAAACTCGATCAAACCATCATGCGGAAGAGACTCGATATTCAGGAAGCCCTCAAGAGACCAATCAAGGTAAACCTGGAGATTTTTGAGATTTCCGACATTGTTGTGCCATGCTAACCCAGCGACGGGTAATGTGCCTGTCCACACTGAAAGCAAAAATGCTGCGCGACCAGGGCCGGTACTATTGTGCAAGCTTTGGAGAGGCATTTAGATCTTTAGAGTGGGCAAGTTGTTGTCTCTTTTTGGTCAGAACTGGGGGGGGACGAAAATTCTACAGGGGCAATGCCCCCTCCCCTTAGATCCGGCCAAGTGCACAACCCTACACCATCAAGCCTGTCTGAACATATTTGATGGTTTATTAGAGGGCGATTGTTAGTGGAGTTTTGGTAGTTCCTAAAAGCAACTATCGGCACCGATTAACAGGTAAACCTGATATATCAGTTAGTGATGCACCGAAATGAAGATTCTGGGCCGAAACCGAAAATTCAGGATGCACTTGGCCGAAAACCGAAAATGACCTGTTTTAAAATAATTGTATTAATATTATACTTTTTAATAAATTTCCTGAATTTAATGAATCTGAAATGGAAAACCTACAAACCAGTAAAATGATCACATTTTTATTGAAAGTAACGCACCAAAATTGGATTGAAAATATATTACAACAATATTAAATATATTATTTGAATATATACTGCTTTGAAGTATTTCCACACCGCCTGCATCAGCCTTTGCTGGGTAGCGCCGTGATAATGGCTAGATCGATTGACAGGGAAACCTGAGCACTGAGGGGCGGGGAGGCATATATTTTCGGCCTTTTTTCTCTTTAGGCCAAAACAAAAAAAATGCCATTTTCGGTGGCCGAAATTTCAGTGCATCCCTAATAAAGGTCTAGGCGTATATCGATATATCGGTTGTACCCATTAATCGGTGCCGATACAGGAATAATTGGACCAATTGGGAAAACAGCCAAACATGCCATAACGGGCAAAAATGTGCGTCTAGCACATGTTTACAAAGTTCAAAAAAGTGGCATTGGATGGCCCGTTCACATTTTAGTTCCAAAAGCAACTATCGGCACTGATTAATTGGTAAAACCGACATATCGGTCTAGACGTAGACCGATATATCGGATCAGTGGGTAAACCGACATATCGGTCTGGACGTAGACCGATATATCGGATCAGTGGGTAAACCGATATATCGGATCAATGGGTAAACCGACATATCGGTCTGGACGTGGACCGATATATCAGATTAATTAGTAAACCCGACATATCGGTCTAGACGTGGGCCGATATATCGGATCAATGGGTAAACCGACATATCGGTCTGGACGCGGACCGATATATCAGATTAATTAGTAAACCCGACATATCGGTCTAGACGTGGACCGATATATCGGATCAATGGGTAAACCGACATATCGGTCTGGACGCGGACCGATATATCGGATCAATGGGTAAACCGACATATCGGTCTAGACGTAGACCGATATATTGGTTTTACCCATTAATTGGTGCCGATCAAGCAATACTTCACTGAATTGTGAAAAACAGTGAAACATGCCATAACGGTCAAAAGTGTCACTCTAGCACATGTGTACAAAGGTAAAAAGGTGCCATCGGATGGCCCGTTCACATCGAAGGCATTTTTGCATTAAAAAAATAACATCTGAGCTTCCATCAATGTAATTGTACAGTTCTCTTGTGATTTGTTTAAATATTGGCACTCAACACCTTGATGTTCTATGCAGCAAAAGCGGAAGCTACGTATATTTATCTCCAACACCTTCAATCCGGCCAAACCCGATGCTGAGGACGGAGAGGGAACCGTTGCATCATGGGAGCTGCGCGTGGAAGGGCGTCTTCTGGAGGACGTAAGCGAAATTCTCACATATCATAGTTGTGTTTATTTTAGCAAGGTGCTAGTATTACTATTGGCCTAAACCAGTGGTTCTCAAACCTGTCCTGGAGGCTCCTCAACACTACACATTTTGGATGATGCCTCAATCAATCACACCTGATTGAACTCATCAGCTCAAGAGACTCCCATGTCAACCCTGCAACCACATAGCAACACCCTGGCAACCCACCCAGAGCACCGCATTTTGGCATCAGAATGTCGTAGAGACATGGGGTGGCCTCTTTTCACTTGGGACTGTAAGATAAGTTTAGAGACACCCTAGCAACCACCCACAACCACATAGCAATGCCTTAGCAACAACCTAGAGCACCATATCTTGGCAACAGAATGTTGTAGAGACATGGGGGTGTCCTCTTTTTACTTGGGACTGGTAATGTAAGTTTAGAGTCACCCTAGCAACCACATAGCAATGCCTTAGCACCAACCTAGACCAGAATGTCGTAGAGACATTGGGGTGGCCTCTTTTTAATTAGGACTTTAAGGTAAGTTTAGAGACACCCTAGCAACCACCCACAACCACATAGCAACACCTTAGCAACAACCTAGAGCACCATATCTTGGTACCAGAATGTCGTAGAGACATGGGGGTGGCCTCTTTTTAATTAGGACTGTAAGGTAAGTTTAGAGGCACCCTAGCAACCACCCACAACCACATAGCAATGCCTCAGCAACAACCTAGAGCACCATATCTTGGTACCAGAATTTCGTAGAGACATGGGGGTGTCCTCTTTTTACTTGGGACTGGTAATGTAAGTTTAGAGACACACTAGCAACTACCCACAACCACATAGCAACACCTTAGCAACAACCTAGAGCACCATATCTTGGTATCAGAATGTCGTAGAGACATGGGGGTGGCCTCTTTTTAATTAGGACTTTAAGGTAAGTTTAGAGACACCCTAGCAACCACCCACAACCACATAGAAAAGCCTTAACAACAACCTAGAGCACCATATTTTGGCCCCCAGAGACATGGGGGTTGGCTTGTTCGACTTGTGGCAGTGCACTAAGGTCTTGGATGGACGTGGTGTTGAGTTATCTCACTGACCATGTTTATATGTTTGTCTCTCAGACTGCTGTGTCCAAGTACGAAGCCACGAAACAGAAGAGGAAGTTCTCCTCTTTTTTTAAGTCTTTAGTGATTGAGTTGGACAAAGACTTGTATGGGCCTGACAATCATTTGGTGGAGGTGAGAAATCTTAAAATGTAATACCTACACTAGAGTCCTGGTCTACTCCTTTTAAGACTTATCAATAATCTATTTCAAAGGCCATGCCAGATGTTGAAGTTTTCATTGTTTTTAATGTTTTCAGTGGCACAGAACGGCTACAACTCAGGAAACTGATGGATTTCAGGTGAAGAGACCTGGAGATGTTGGTGTGCGCTGTACTGTACTGCTCATGCTTGACTACCAGGTGAGAAACAAAAAGTTTTATATCTGCTTTGACTAATAATATAAGCCAATGCTGATATAGATGTAAAAATTATTGGAAAACTAAGTCTCTTAGAAACCTCCACCAGATGGCGCAATTCCACTTTGATAAACGTCCCCATTTGCGAATATCCAGAATACTCTGCTGATTCAGTCTAACTTTGAATGTTTGTGATGGGAAACCTCAATCTCTCTCCAGCCTCCTCAGTTTAAGTTGGACCCCAGACTGGCGAGGTTGCTGGGCATCCACACTCAGACTCGACCCGTGATCATTCAAGCTCTGTGGCAGTATGTGAAGACCCATAAACTGCAGGACCCCCATGAGCGAGAGTTCATCAACTGTGACAAGTATCTCCAACAGGTAATGACTGCTTCTCTGTTAAATTTAAAGGAGCGTAAGAATTTGTGGAAAATCTGATTGATTGGTTGATTGTGGTTTATGTGAATATCTTGCCAGTTTTATTTGATATCATCAGATAGACTTTGAGCAATCCGTGGGTGTGAAAAGTGATGCTGAGTGTTGGTTAAATACATCTAATTTTTATTGCGCTATTTTCATTTTACTTGTCTTCTCTCAATACGTTTTGTATTTCGTTTTTTCCCATTTTTGTATTTATGTTGGCTTGACGAAGGCTTTTTTCAAATTCCCGAAACTGAGACTAAAATTTGAAACACTAACTCCTCCTATAGCTTTCAATATACATCCACGAAATTTGGCACAGACCTTCAGACTGTTCTGGAATGGTGTGCTAAGCTTTATCGAACCGATTTGACATGTTTTTCACACAGTGGATGATCAAAAATGGGAACAATCCCAAAGATGTACGTTATCTGAATGTACAAATGCTCATTAATTTAAACTCCAGCTGTCAAAAATTCAAATGTAAACAAACCCGCAAAAGGGCTTTAAGTTGCACACTCTCTCTCTCTCTCTCTCATATAATTACCTAAAGTCATATCCATTAACGAGAAGATGATTTCTAATCCTAGTGATTTTAGAACCAGCTTCATTGGAATAATCATCGCGGTTCTCGTTCCAGATCTTTGAGACCCAGAGGATGAAGTTCTCAGAGATCCCTCAGCGTCTGCATGCGCTACTGATGCCCCCCGAGCCAATCATCATCAACCACGTCATAAGGTAACTCTTGGCAACGTGATGCCACTCTGTCACCGTTACGATTCCTGTCTATGAATTACGGTCTGAACTGAATTTTTCTGTCTCAGCGTGGATCCCAACGATCAGAAGAAGACTGCGTGTTATGATATTGATGTCGAGGTGGACGACACGCTGAAGACTCAGATGAACTCTTTCCTGCTGTCAACAGCCAGTCAGCAAGAGATTGCAGGGCTCGACAACAAGGTATAGAAGTGAAAATGCTTAAACCTTCAAGCTTTTTGAGGTTTTTGTCACCTCAGGTCATGCTTTATTTCCTAAGAAACTTTGGTTGCCTTGTAATAACACCAGAGGTAGCAGTTTAAGTTCCCACGGTGTCTCCGTGCTGGATCTAGCCGTGATGTTGCAGTTTGAGTGATTGTGAATTGATTGATTCATCAAAGATGGGTTGAGGGGCCTTGGTAGCTCAGTGGTGAATATGCTGGCTAGCACCCCTGGAGTTCGCTAGTTCGAAACCAGCACCACGACTGGACAGGGTGCTTATTTGGAGTGCGAGATGATGTGCCTCCATTTTTTCCTGCATCTGTTTTGAAAGCACCATCACGTGGCTACACCTACATCGTTACCAAAGCAACCCATTCAGATAGGTTTGTTTTGTCTGATTTGATAACAGTAAATAGCCTCACAGGGCTGCTGTGGCTCAGGTGGTAGAGTGGTTTGGCCGCTAATCGCAGGGTTGGTGGTTCGATTCCCGGCCCACATGACTCGAAGTGTCCTTGGGCAAGACACTGAACCCCAAGTTGCTTCCAATGGCAGGCTAGCACCTTGCATTCCAGCTCTGCTGTCATTGGTGTGTGGGTGAATGGCACACAGTTTAAAGCGATTTGGTAACCTCTAAGGTTAAAAAAGGGCACTATATAAGTGCAGATCATTTACCATTACCATTTACATCACTGGTTATCTTGCAAAGGTCTCTTCTCCATTTGTCTTCACTGTCTGTCGTTGACCTTTTGTATTTAGTGACAGCATTGTAATCTAATTACAGTAAGCCGTTAAATCACAGTGATCTAATTGTAGTCTGTTTGATTAACATGTTTGTTTGCCCTTGTCTTTCAGATTCATGAGACCATTGAAACCATTAACCAGCTGAAGACTCAGAGGGAGTTCATGTTGAGCTTTGCTCGAGACCCGCAGGGCTTCATCAACGACTGGCTGCAGTCACAGTGCAGGGACCTGAAGGTAAGAAACCTGCCCACCAAACAGCTTTCAGCTCCAACACTGGACTTGAATAAATGTGACATCTAGTGCACAATGGTGTTCCATCAAAAACAAGTTTTACGACTAAATTCCTGTAGCAAAGTTCAATTAACAAATAACAAACTTAAAGACAAACACAGGCCGGGCAGCTGCCCGTAACACTCTTTCCCTGGAACTGCCGCCTCCGGTCGCCTTTATCCTCTCGAGGGCTTGATTAGCCTGATTAGGGGCCGGGTGTGCAGCATCCCGACCCGGCCCGCCCTCCTCACTGCCACACTCCTCCCTCCTTTCCTTCAGGCCAGGGAGCCCCTGGCATTACATACATCCCCCCCCCCCCATTTCTGGCCCTGTCTGATGGTAGGTCATCCCTGCCTCTTTGGACCTGTAAGGGGGACAGGGAGTGAAAAACAAGTGGGAAAGGCACAAAATGAAATGACAGCGGAGGAGAGGGAAAGAAAAAAATAACGTAATTGTCGGCTCTCCGATACACCGTAGCCTGGTCCTCGGCCACTCCTCCACCCTCTAGTGGACGACAGCTGTGCCTCCCGAGCGGATTGGAGGCAGTCCTCTGGCCCCTGGCGGACGGAACGCCCTGCCATGTTTTCGGTGGACGGAAGGGGTCTCCCCATCCCTGGCAGCGGTTCTCTCGAGCCCGCCGTGTTTTAGCGGTTGGTAGGGGTCTCTTCCTGGCAGCGGCCCTGACTACTCCAGGTGGTCTGCGGCCTTTCCTCCACTCTCAGGCTTCCGGGCTGCTCCGTCCTCCAGCGGATGGCCGCGGCTGCTCCATTGGGGTGGATGGTAGTGGCGAGGACTCTACCACGGTGCATCCCTCCTCATTCCCGGGTTGCAGCACCAGTGTAATGAAGTTAAATGGATAGGATGCGGCAAGAACCGGCTTAACAATAGAAGTAATAGTTTCATTAAAAACTTAAACAAAAAGACAAACATAAACACATGCAGGGCAGCTGCACGTAACACACTCTCCCTGGAACTGCCACCTCCGCTCGCCTTTACCCCTCTTGAGGGATTGATTAGCCTGATTAGGGGCCAAGTGTGCAGCATCAAGACCCGGATCCTCCCTGCCACAATTCCCCTTGCAAAAAGTGTTTTGGAGGTCCCGTTGGGATTTATAGTGTACCTTAAATTCTATGCTCACTAATAGACGGAAGGGCTTGTTTTAACCTTCGCTCAAGCTGTGGTCATTCAATGTTTGCTCAGTTGAGTGTTAGTTACTGGACTGACTGGACTAATAATGACTTTGGGGGGTTCGGGTGTTGTTTTACAGCCATTTATAATTGAGCGTTGTTGAATTCTCTGCAGGCCATTTTAATGGTAGATTGTTGCAAAGCAATTATCTATTTTGTCTTAAACGTTTGTCGCACCAGAAGGCCAACGGTTACATATCGTTCTGGTGACATGTTCTGTGTGTCCTTTCAGACGATGACGGATGTGGTTGGAAACCCAGAAGAGGAGAGGAGAGCCGAGTTCTACTTCCAGCCCTGGGCTCAGGAGGCTGTCTGTCGCTATTTCTATTCAAAGGTGAAGCTTTATACAACATAAATATAAAAAAGTTCCAATGTTGAACCAACAGTTTTAACATTTCTCTCACGCGATCTCTTTCTATCAGGTCCAACAAAGGCGACAGGAACTGGAACAGGCTCTTGGCATCAGAAACACATAAGCTTGTGCTCATTCGACAGGACCAGATGGGGTTCTGGGTAGCCAATGTCCTGCTTCAGACCTTGATCACTACAGTTATATTACAGTTTAGCTTGTGTTGTCCTGCTGTAGCTGCCCAGGAGACCCCAATCTTGGAATTACCTTATTTTTGTGACTCGGGCCAAACTGACACCCCCTAAAATTCTGCCGTCATCCATGTTTCACCCCTATAATCCAAGCTTCCCAATGCAGTTAGCGATGAACATTCATTTCAAGTTGATTTTGAGATCTGTCGTTCTGGAACGATTGGTTTTCCGACCAAATCACACATCACTTATAGACATTCAGATGTTGCTGGTTTCCCCAAAAGGGGTCAGTTATTTTTTGTAATAATAAATATGGTCTTTGATATTTTAATGTTCTCATCATACGAACTATATGGAGATCTAGTGTAGCTAAGTGTAGATGTCGATTAAAGATGTAGTTTAGTTCCTCAGCTCTGAGATTATTTAAGAGGAAGTTCCTTGAACTGTTCTGTTGCCGTTAAGCGAAACCCATTGGTCAAGTTTTCAGAAGTTTCAGAAATCACGCAATTGTTTTAGTGTGGTGTTTGTTAGCGAATGACGCTCCACGAGATTCGTCGTACTGCTGATCGACCTGTTTGCTAATCGATATTTTGGTCCTGGACTGTCCGTAGTTCCACTCTTACCTCAGCTTGTTTTACTGGTGAACATATTTGGACAACTGTCTTAAGATTTGATGGTTAATTTGATTAATTATAGACTATATAGTCGACTTGTCTGTGCTAAACGACAAAATGGAAAACCTGCCACTGCAAATACTAATAGTTCTTGGCAACATAAAATCGTTGAAGAGAGACCATGGGATCTTGCACCCAAGTAATTTAACGCGTTTAGAAGTCGAGTGCTTAAGACTTCAATATTCTGAGTAGTTTAACTTTGTGTCTTTTTCTGAAGTCATGAAATGCATTTGTTTTGGTTTTCGAGATTAATTTTATACCTTGTTTTTCTTCTCTTTTTTCTTTTCTTTAATGGACCAATTATTATTGTATTTCCCTGTTAGCCCTTGTGTTATATTAAAGATTATCTTGTATTGACGCTCAACTGTGTCGAGTGTAATTTGGCGTTCCTGATTTAATCTTTTTCGAAGTGCTCATAAAAAGAAAAGAGGCTAAACTCTGACTCAGCCGAAATGCATTCAAAGCTTTGAACGCAAGTCTGAGGGGATTTTCGGAATGAAATCTGTCGAGGATTTTTTCGCATGTGCCAAATTGTCTTCCCGCCACTTGCAAGGTTAACAATGTCAAATAAAAAAAACATTTTGTTAGGACTCAACGTTATTTTTTTGTCCCCTTTTCTCCCAATTCCCACTACTTAGCAGGTCCTCGTGGTGGTGCCGTTAATCGCCTCAATCCGGGTGGTGGAGGACGAGTCTCAGTTGCGTCCGCTTCTGAGACCGTCAATCCGTGCATCTGATCACGTGACTCGTTGTGCATGACACCGCGGAGACTCACAGCATGTGGAGGCTCATGCTACTCTCCACGATCCACACACAACTCACCACACGCCCCATTGAGAGAACCACTAATCACCACCACGAGGAGGTTACCCCATGTGACTCTACCCTCCCTAGCAACCGGCCAATTTGGTTACCCCATGTGACTCTACCCTCCCTAGCAACCTGGCCAATTTGGTTACCCCATGTGACTCTACCCTCCCTAGCAACCTGGCCAATTTGGTTACCCCATGTGACTCTACCCTCCCTAGCAACCTGGCCAATTTGGTTACCCCATGTGACTCTACCCTCCCTAGCAACCTGGCCAATTTGGTTACCCCATGTGACTCTACCCTCCCTAGCAACCTGGCCAATTTGGTTACCCCATGTGACTCTACCCTCCCTAGCAACCGAGACAATTTGGTTACCCCATGTGACTCTACCCTCCCTAGCAACCTGGCCAATTTGGTTACCCCATGTGACTCTACCCTCCCTAGCAACCTGGCCAATTTGGTTACCCCATGTGACTCTACCCTCCCTAGCAACCGAGACAATTTGGTTGCTAAGGAGACCTGGCTGGAGTCACTCGGCACGCCTGGATTCAAACTCACGACTCCAGGGGAGATAGTCAGCGTCAATACTCGTCGAGATACCAGGCCCCTGTGTTTTTGTGATATTTAAATAAACTGTTCCTATAGTTCCCTCAAACTTGGGCGGTTAACCGTTGTGCATCAATAAAACGTTACTCAAGGGGTCCTTGGAGGACAAAAATGTCTGCATCAAAAAAACTGGCATAACAATGTTACATATATTATTTTCCACTTTCAATGAGTTAATTTTTTTACCAAATATAACTACCAAATATTCATTCATTTTCATGATTTTAACCCTTTAAATTCCAGTTTGTTTACATAATGCCACTGTTGTTTTTTTACACATACACACATGCAAACACACTCTGACATCCATACCAACACACCCACACAATTTTAGCTGCATCATTTATTCAATTGGCCTGCAGTGCTCTAATATTCAGCATTCAGATATGATATTCTTCTCATCACAATTGTTCAGAGCGGTTATCTGAGTTACTGGAGACTTTTTACAGTTTACATTTACATTTATGCATTTGGCAGACGCTTTTATCCAAAGTGACTTACAGAGCACTTATTACAGGGACAATCCCCCCGGAGCAACCTGGAGTTAAGTGCCTTACTCAAGGACACAATGTTGTTGGCTGTGGGGCTTGAACCAGCATCCTTCAGATTACCAGTTATGTGCTTAGACCACTACATCACCACCACTCTGTAAAACCAGTCTGGCCATTCTCTGTTATCTGTAAGGCGGGACTTCTTTTCTACATCCGTTGACTGTTGGGCGCTCAGAACTCCTTGGTTAGGCGTTCCAATTTCTCCAATTATTTGAATAGAAGTGGCCCGTCTCTGTTAAAGCATCTCTGATATTATTCATGAGGTGTTGTCTTTACCCTTGGACAAGCGATTGCCGCGGGTGTCGTTGTTATGCAGGTGGCCAGCGCTTTAAACTCTCAAGCACCTCGGTCAGTTGAGAGAGTTGATAGTACCGTGATGCTGACAGAGGGACAGGACAGGCTTTCAAAGGCAACACCTTTTAAATGTTCAGGCAGCATGCATTTATTAACATGAGTGTTTTGAGATATGTGGTGAGGTGGGGACTCACTCCATCCATCCTACCTAAAAACTTGCTCCTTAAAAATTTTAAAGGAATTAAGAGGCCCGTTACACACGTGACCCCCAGCCCAAAAATGGTTTTGTCCCCGATAAGGTTCAGACATGGTTACGGACTTGGTTTCTGTCGTTCTGTAGTCATTTTCTGCTGTTTGTGCTTGTTTTGACTTGAATATCAGTCAATTTAACCGGATGGCTGAAAATGTAAAAATTATTATTTTAGTTGGTTCCCTGTCCCGACCTTCGGGACTCCTATCCTGAGGTCACAAGAACCGGTTGGATCCAGCACCATTCCTGCTTCGTGTTGGACTCCATTGCTGCGTCTATGAGTGATGATGACTAAATGCAGCCCGTGCCAGCCAAACATCACTTCAGTCTATTACTAACTCCAACCATAAGACACGGGATACGTCATATGCCATTGTCTGAACCTTGGACTTAGGATAGGCCTCTCCGAAATTAACCATCCATAGAATTTCTATGACTTTGTAATAAATGGATAATTTAAAAATGACTGTGTTTGCACCCTTAAATAGCACATTGTTACTAATAAAATAATTTATATAATAAAAAGTGTATATTTTACAGGTTATCTGGCGGCTATGACCATTGTGCCGAAAGGATCCCACTCCTGGTCTGCATTTGACCAGCACTCTCACATCTACCCAGAAACCAGTTCACTAACAAATCAGATGATGCAACTGATGCATGACACTGAGTTCAGGTCCCAAGCACACGATCCTTAGTGGGAATTAGGAAGCATTGCTTAGTAATATGTTCCCATGAGTTAAATTAGTTGTGTAAGTTGTTTTTAAATACTCTATTCTAACACATTAAAAGAAAAGTTTACCAAAAAATACAAATTCTGTCATAATTCTCTCCTCATGTCCCCTATGGCATGATCATTTGTTGTTATACCATGCATAATAATGCAATATAGGCCAATAACAACACAGTCAAGTCAAAGGAAATATAGGCGTTATTATATAGATGCTTTTCCATAATTTGTTTTTAAAAAGCAACATGGAATTAGTGTCTAATTTAAGGCAAAACAAAATAACTAAATTGCTATTTTTTCATATATAATATATATATAAATATTAAAATAACATTGTTAGCTTATGTCATATTATTTCTCACCTTGGCTCATTATTTTTGACTATTTTCCTCTGATTTTTATAGCACATAAGTATTTTGCTGCCAAAGTGAAGTCCAGTGATATAAATATAGAATAAATGCACTCACGACCACTTTGTACCGTGGCATGATTGTTGGTGCCAGACGGGCTGGTTTGAGTATTTCTGGGATGTTCACACACAACAGTCTCTAGAGTTTACTCTGAATGGAGCCAAAACCAAAAAACATCCCGTGAGCGGCAGTTCTGTGGACGGACACTTGTTGATGAGAGAGGTCAACAGAGAATGGTCAGACTGGTTCGAACTCACAAAGTCTAGGGTAACTCAGATAACTGCTCTGTACAATTGTGATGAGAAGAATATCATCTCTGAATGCACAACACGTCAAAACTTTAGGCGGATGGGCTACAACAGCAGAAGACCATGTCAAACTTTGGGGGGTCTGGGTAGCTCTGTGGTAAAGACGCTGACTATCACCCCTGGGGTTCGCTAGTTCGAATCCAGGGTGTGCTGAGTGACTCCAGTCAGGTCTCCTATGCAACTAAATTGGCCCGGTTGCTAGGGAGGGTAGAGTCACATGGGGTAACCTCCTTGTGGTCTCTATAATGTGGTTCGCTCTTGGTGGGGCACGTGGTGAGTTGTGCCACGGAGAATAGCGTGAAGCCCTTCACATGCTGTATATCTCCGCGGTAACGCGCTCAACAAGCCACGTGATGGTATGCGTGATGGTATGCGACAGTCTCAGACGCGAGATTCATCCTCCACCACCCAGATTGAGTAACTACTCCACCACGAGGATTTAGAGCGCATTGGGAATTGGGCGTTCCAAAGAATGATTTACTAGCAGAAGCTTGGTCCTCGGCCACTCCTCCACCCTCTAATGGACGACAGCTGCGCCTCCCCGGACAGATCGGAGGTAGACCTCCAGACGTTTTTGGTGAACGGTAGAGGTCTCCTCTGCCCCTGGCAGCAGTAACCACTCCAGGTGGTTGGTTGGGAGCCCCTCCTCCCCTCGCGGTCAGGCCGTTCCTCCGCTTCCAGGTGGCCGGGCTCCTCCGTCCACCGGTGGATGGCCACGGCTGCTCCGTTGGGGTTGAACATAGTGGCGAGGACTCTACTACGGCACATCCCTCCTCCTTCCCGGATTTCGGCACTAGTGTAAAGGGAGGTGTCGGACAGGTGTCCGTCACACTGCAGCTTCCATTTGGCTTTTATCCCTCTCTGAGGCTTCAGGGCGCCCTCCACCCTGCCACAGGCTCCTATTTCCTGCTCCATCAAAATGTAATTAGCCACTTTTCCATTATTGGGCCAGTGCGAGTCAGGGCTAAATACTGGCCAAGCAGGGCCAATAGCCTCGGACCTAGAGCCGCCATACGAAAATCGATCTGCGTTCCCACCTTTGGGCCAATAACACTCAGCGTTGCCTAAAAACCTGCTCTTAATTAGAGGTCTGCACGGGCCTTAAAATGAAACCCTACCTACCGGCACAAACAAATGCCATCAGATTTTAAGCCAAACCCAAATTCGCTCACTATCTCATGTCTTCTCCTTGCAATAGGCAATATTTTATTTAAGCATATTGGCAACATTTGTAACAGTACTGAAACAGTAAACATACACAGTTTTAACAAGGCACACCAGCCCCTCAGTACACTAGAGCAGAAGGGGAAAAAGCATTGACTTACCTTTATGTGCAGAAACTTCATCTGGTGCAGAACAATCTGGAATAATATGAAACAATGCAACAGTCCCGTTATGCAGCCTGAACTCGTTTAGAAACAATCTAGACGCAGCACAAAGAAGGAAACTTATTTTTTTATTAATTATTAATTACAAACCCAAACCCGACCAGAACCCAAAGTCCTTCTTGAAAAACGGACCCGAACCTGGCCCGAAACCCGGCGTGTTCTCGGGTCCTGTCGGGCCCGGGTCGAGTTGCAGACCTCTACCCTTAATATGCGCTTAAAATGTCACCAACGTCATGAGGTATCATGTTATCTAGAATAGAGCCAAGTTTATATCAAATGTGAGTTAGCGTTGACAACTCATCGACTGTAACTGCCAAGGTGTACCGAGTGATCTCTCCACTAACAGTGGGACAATGTCCCAGCGCACTGTCTACGAAAGTTCATGAACCATGAAAAGTAATTTCATTGGGCACTGCTTTCTCCATTTGGGGTTTTAATGGATTTGTACCTGGGCCTGTACTGTTGTGTGCTGGATACACAAACTGGGATGTTCGGCGAAACTCCACCTTTGACATCGAACCCACCTCAGTCCCTGGTTGGCCTTGTTTGGCCCAAGGGTAATTAGGCCATTGGCCCCGAGGAGGCGTGATGAAGTGACAGTGGGAATGCAGCCTTTCTCATTTTTTGAGCTGCATCTCAGATTGGGTCACTTCCCCTAAGTATCCTCCACCCATTTTACATTTACATTTTTATGCATTTGACAGATGCTCTTATCCAAAGCGAATTACAGTGCCCTTATTACATGGATTACATGGACAATTGCAGGAATATGTGTTGGAGTTCTGCTGCTGGTTGGAGTTCCAGTTGGTGGGACAGTACTTTTTAAGTGCCTTGTGTCAGTATTTTGTCAAAATAAGTGTTTCATTTTATGTGAGACTATTTAGCAATACAGGCATGGTTTAAAAAAATCAGAAAAGAGCTTTTGTGGAAAGTCCAGTGATCAGGGATGATCTAGAACAACTGTTGGATCTGAATCGTTTTGTATACCTGTAGAAAACTCAGATCAAGATTCAGATTGTTTAAACCCGTATGACCTTCTTTCTTCAGAGGAACACAAAAGGAGAAGTGCTGAAGAATGCTATTGCCAGTCTTTTCCACATCATATAATAAAAGAGTACTCTGTAAGGTGTACAGACAACATAATGGATGTCCATGCAATTTTGTCTTAAAACGTAATTTCGTGTACAGACATGCACTTTTTGGGCCCATGAATAACACGTGTTTCATCATTTAGCCTCAAAGGAATGCGGAGGCTAAAAGCAGAATACCAACGGAGAAAGGTTTGGTTTGGGCGGCTGTGGCTCAGGTGGTAGAGCGGGTTGGCTGCTAATCACAGGGTTGGCGGTTCGATTCCCGGCCCACATGACTCCACATGCCAAAGTGTCCTTGGGCAAGACACTGAACCCCAAGTTGCTCCCAATGGCAGGCTAGCACCTTACATGCAGCTCTACCATCGTGAGTGTGTGAGAGAGTGTGAGAGTGAGTGTGTGTATAAAATATACCTTGAAGTATATCAGAAGCAGCATTATTGTTATTTTAACATAAAAACAGCTGTATCATAGTTGAAAAAGCAACATCCTGCTGATTTCACAAAGTACAATGACACATTTGCATGAGAAGATCTCTGTTTTAACTTGCAAAGGAACAATATCTAGTTCATTTAGTAAAATCAGTGAAATGTCCCTTAATCCCGAATCATCACGAATAAACGCACACACACACACACTCAGTGTCCTCTGACACATATTGACATACATTATGATAAATAAACTGATGTAAGGGAAATAATGAATCATCCTCAGTGGACACAATCTGTTACCAAAGTCAACTCTGTTACCCAATAGTTGGCCCTAGAGGTAACTTAGTTGACAAATCCCACATTTTGACTCATAATTTCAATGGTCGGCAACCTACCTGGAATGTCCAGAAGTACAAGGTGCCAACTGCTCATAGGCACGGGCACGGTCAAGAACACCGAAACACGACCGCCACTGAATATATTCACAAGATGAATCGTCAAAATTGGGCAAATACAAGGTTTATGGACCGGATGGACGGGCCCGTGGCTGGATCACTAATGGGCACCACTCAGGTCAGGTGCCAGCAAGGTGGCAGACAGGTACTGGTGTGGGCTGCTGTCATTAAGGATGAGGTAGTTGCACCTTTTCGAGTTGAAGATGGACTGAAACTCTCTCAAACCCACTGCCAGTTTCTGGAAAGCACTTTCTTTATGTAGTGGTACAGGAAGTCTGTATGGCGAGCCAGCAAGGGCCCCAAAGATGCCCAAATAATGGCTTCAGCGAAAGTTGATCGTGAACAGACAGACTCCATGGATGGACGGCTCATGGCAGTTATTGGAAAGAATTGGCTATATTGGCTATATATTTTTCAAAGGCTGAATAGCAAAAATGCTATTTAATTGTCATTTTGTGCTACTTTTTTGTTGCACTTACTCTAAAAATTGAGAGTAAACAATTGAGTTGAGAGAAATTATTTCTGTAATATAGTTACCTAATAATTGTGCACGCAGTGTATTAGCAGGGTTATACTTGCTCCTTTTGATTATTTGGGGTGACCTCCTCACATTCCCCCATGGAAGCTACGCCCCTGACTGTGCGTGAGCGCGCATCCCACGCTCGAGCTGCACTTCCTCATGCAGCAGCTCCATCACGGGTGTGGAAACACCTTTAATACATCTACACTGAACCAAACAGTCGGAGGGAAGGAGAGAGGGAGGAAGGGGAGGTGAATCGTTTTTCTTTAAGTCCTCTTCTCTCTCTGAATCTTTAGTTGTCCCTCGAACATGGCTGCGCTCTCAGCCTGGTTCTGGAACGAGCGCTTCTGGCTTCCGCACAATATCACTTGGGCGGATCTGGCCGACCCAGCGCCCGGGGTGGAGTACCCGAAAGCCGGCCACTTGCTCTCCGCGCTGCCGCTGGCTCTGGGGATATTCGCGGTGCGGATCTTTTTCGAGAGGTACGATGGTTCGGGTTGGATGGCAAACTGTTTTGGGGGTTTGCATCTGTTTGATCACCAATAACTTGGACTGAAGTCATTTGAGATGGAAATTGCAATCTTTTAAACACACAACACATGGCATGTGACATGCATGGCTTTTTAACTCTGTAAATGTACATGCATGCATGCAAACAGTTCTGGTCCAAACTTTTGAAACAAGTTGTCTTGAGAAGTTAACTAAGTCCATTTGGGCTGGTTGAACATCAGAGAGAAATTTCAAGCCTTCTGGCTATGAACTTACAGCCTAATGAATCTGTCAGCTGACCAGCAGGGCCTAGATTTAGGAAAGAGGTTTGCATGCACTACTTGAAACTAAAAGTAGCTACAGATAGGTTTATTCTTGCACTTGGCCTATCTTCTACAAATGAAGCCTCAGATTATGGAGAGCTTTTAAGACAATCTTCCTTGTTTAACTGGAGTGCAAGTGGATCTACGGGAGATTTGGTTGATTATTGTATATTTTGGCTATTGTTAGACGGCCTTTGAATTTAGTGTCATGAATGAATGAGAACTGAATTGCACATTGTCTAAAAACTCTTTGCTGTGATCTTTGGCGGGGGCATTTTGACTTTTAGGGTTGGCAATGGGTTGGTTCTTGGCCATCCCACTTTGGGGATGGGGGGTACAAGGAAAATCTATGTGGCCTATGACCCCTTAGCCGACCCCCTTAGACTCGGCAATGTCGCGAAAGCTGCTTTCGCTAGGGACTGTTCATCCGAAAGCGAAATATTATTTTGTTATCACTGTGTAAATCACATGCACTACTTTTATGGTGCTTATCTACTTTAGGGTTTCATCATGAAGGCGAGTAAATAATGGCAGGATTTCGACTTCTATCCCTCTAATAAACAACATTATGCCATATCACTATGCAAGTTCCACCAAACCACAGCCTGTCATAACATGATTCGATCAATCACAGCATCTCTATCGGCTGTTGGTTTGGTGCAGGAAGTGCATTGAACGTCTTGAACTAGTATTTTACATTTAGGACTAAGAATAGACTGCAGAAACATTCCAGAGCTTTCTCTGCTGAGCGTTGGGTGGGTGGGATTCGCAACCGTTCTCATTGGACATTTAAACCCCAATGTGCATGGGTAAAACTTGCTTTTTTTACTCTTACAGAAAGTATCAGATGGTAGAACTATGGTACTTTGATATATATATACTATGTCACATGATCACATAGCATGGACAGTCCAGGATAATGCTTGAAATTTCGCGTCAACGACCCATTTACATAGTACGCCAAAGTATTTAATGGAATTTTCCACGCTTAAGACGAGCTCAATTGACAGCATTTGTGGCATAATGTTGATTACCACATGTGTCTTTGACCGGTTTGGCCGAAATTGTGCCCAAATTTGGGTTACAGTGAGACGCTTGCAGTGGAAGTCAATGGGGGCCGATTCACAAACGTTAAAATGCTCACTGCGACACTTTTTGGCATGATGGCGTAATGACGTGAACCCGAACGCAAGCGTAAAAACGACAATTTAAACAACTTCACAGCTCAAAAATAGTACTTGAGTTTTAACAGAAGAACTAAAGTGTTTTATTAAATTTTAAGCTTCACATTTCAACCTTTTAACCCTCCAAATATTTGCCCCATTCACGTCCGTTGTAAGTGCCTCACTGTATTTTAACTATTTTAAGGGAAACGAGGGACGAGTCGAAATTAACTTTCGTGGTAATCAACATTATGCCACCCGGAACGTTCCTTTAAAATAATACTCATACTAGCTCATTGGTCTCATGCCAGTTGGGATTGGCGATTAATTACTGTACCTATAAATTAACATACAAAACAAGATTTCTGCAAGTGTTCTTACGGCGGGTGCGCACTGTACGATTCTGGCCACGATTCTGCCAACGTCCAGTGTGACATGTTCTCAGACGGTCGATTAATCGCCTTTGCGATGATCTTCAGACTCCGATGAAGTTTGGGCAGTGTCTGAAAGTTAGCATCGTAGCCGTATAGTGTGACTGCGATTACGACGGCTCTACGTGAGCACTTTCAATGCTTCTTCTTTTCATTTTATATTAAAAGTTTTAATAAACACGCAGAAAATACTTGTAGAAAAGTGTAACCCGTCAGTAATAAGAAAGCATTATTCTCTGAATTAAATAAATGCAGAGCTTAAAAAACGACAATAAATAAATGATTGCATTTTCTTTGCAACTTTATTTTAATTACTGTTTTACTTTTAATAAATGTATTTTAAACATCTGTAAACTTCTTTTCCGGTGCAGTTTCAATCTCTCTCCCTCAGATCGGGACATTCACACGACTCATAAAAGAGGCGCTGACCGCACAGAGAAATGCCAGAGTCAGAGTTTTTAGTTATTTACATGATCTGCTTCTGTATTATTTGAACTTTTAATAAAGATGTAACGCATTAAATATAACCGCATTAAAGATGCAACGCGTTAAATATAATTGCAGTAAAGATGCGATGCGTTAAATATAACCGCATTAAAGATGTAACATGTTAAATATAACCGCATTAAATATGCAACGCGTTAAATATAACCGCATTAAAGATGTAACGCATTAAATATAACCGCAGTAAAGATGCGACGCGTTAAATATAACCACAGTAAAGATGCGATGCGTTAAATATAACCGCATTAAAGATGCGACGCGATAAATATAGCCGCATTAAAGATGTAACGCATTAAATATAGCCACGTTAAATATAACCGCAGTAAAGATGTAACGCGTTAAATATAACCGCAGTAAAGATGCAACGCGTTAAATATAACTGCAGTAAAGATGCAACACGATTAATATAGCCGCATTAAAGATGTAACGCGTTAAATATAGCCGCGTTAAATATAACCGCAGTAAAGATGAAACGCGTTAAATATAACCGCAGTAAAGATGCGCCTCGTTAAATATAACCGCATTAAAGATGTGACGCGTTAAATATAACCGCAGTAAAGATGTAACGCGTTAAATATAACCGCAGTAAAGATGCAACGCGTTAAATATAACCGCAGTAAAGATGCAACACAATAAATATAGCCGCATTAAAGATGTAACGCATTAAATATAGCCACGTTAAATATAACCGCAGTAAAGATGCAACGCGTTAAATATAACCGCAGTAAAGATGCAACGCGTTAAATATAACTGCAGTAAAGATGCAACACGATTAATATAGCCGCATTAAAGATGTAACGTGTTAAATATAGCCGCGTTAAATATAACCGCAGTAAAGATGAAACACGTTAAATATAACCGCAGTAAAGATGTAACGCGTTAAATATAACCGCAGTAAAGATGCAACGCGTTAAATATAACTGCAGTAAAGATGCAACACGATTAATATAACCGCAGTAAAGATGCGACACGATAAATATAGCCGCATTAAATATAGCCACGTTAAATATAACCGCAGTAAAGATGTAACGCGTTAAATATAACCGCAGTAAAGATGCGACGCGTTAAATATAACCGCATTAAAGATGCGACGCGTTAAATATAACCGCATTAAAGATGTAACGCATTAAATATAGCCGCGTTAAATATAACCGCAGTAAAGATGAAAGGCGTTAAATATAACCGCAGTAAAGATGCAACGCGTTAAATAGATGTGACGCGTTAAATATAACCGCAGTAAAGATGTGACGCATTAAATATAACCGCAGTAAAGATACGACGCGTTAAATATAACCGCAGTAAAGATGCAACACGATAAATATAACCGCAGTAAAGATGCGACACGATAAATATAGTCTTATTAAAGATGTAACGCATTAAATATAGCCACGTTAAATATAACCGCAGTAAAGATGTAACGCGTTAAATATAACCGCAGTAAAGATGCAACGTGTTAAATATAACCGCAGTAAAGATGCAACACGATTAATATAACCACAGTAAAGATGCGACACGATAAATATAGCCGCATTAAAGATGTAACGCATTAAATATAGCCACGTTAAATATAACCGCAGTAAAGATGTAACGCGTTAAATATAACCGCAGTAAAGATGCAACGCGTTAAATATAACTGCAGTAAAGATGCAACATGATTAATATAGCCGCATTAAAGATGTAACGCGTTAAATATAGCCGCGTTAAATATAACCGCAGTAAAGATGAAACGCGTTAAATATAACCGCAGTAAAGATGCGACGCGTTAAATATAACCGCATTAAAGATGCGACGCGTTAAATATAACCGCATTAAAGATGTAACGCATTAAATATAGCCGCGTTAAATATAACCGCAGTAAAGATGAAACGCGTTAAATATAACCGCAGTAAAGATGTGACACGTTAAATATAACCGCAGTAAAGATGCGACGCGTTAAATATAATCGCATTAAAGATGTAACGCGCTAACGGCTTTTGCCGTTATTACACTCCCGTAACGTGAGCCATGTTCACTGATCGGGACGATTGGGACCATAGTCGGCTACGATGTATTTCATACAGTCTGACAAGCAACAATCGTAAAGGACTATTATTAATCGTGCAGTGTGCCTTTACCCTCACTAAATAAGATTCCTCATAACATGAGGAATACAATTTTCCTTGATATTTATAAAAGAGGTTATTGCACTATAAAAACATCCTGTAAGTTTCAGAATTGAAAGCTTCCTCTTTAATAGAAGAAGATCATTTATTTAAACCCGTTTTGGAATTCGTGGAACTTGTGACATCACAAGGACCAAATACATCTGCATATGCAACGCCGATTTTGTTAGCCAATCACAACAGTGGGCATTTACATTGAAGTCTTAAAGGGCCAGATATCTTAAAACTGGTTGCACCGTGTTATATCTCATGTTTTTGCCAATTATGTTAATACTTGCATGGCGTTCTTTGCTACCATGGAATAATATGTAAATTCAATGGTGTAATAACAATGGAAATGGAAAACTCCCAATTTCCACCAAGTCACCAACCCATTACATCACTGTACCATTGTACTTCCAATGTACCATTTTTGTAAGGGCAATATAGGCTGTAAAAGGCTGATTTTATATCTACTGTGCAAAAAGATTGACTAAAATGGGAACTAGTTTTTGTGTTGGATTCATATTTTGTTTACTTATGGGATATACCCCCATTCACCTTCGGCATAGTAACAGTACCATCTATGATGCTCTGAAATCTTCGTCTTGTTGATGAGCAAGTCTTGAGAATGAAGCCTCGCCTCGAGGATCTCGTAGATGTTTCCAATTATGGGTTGCTTCGCCGTTTATCGTGCAGGTGACCCGAGTTAAACGATGTTTACGTACATTGCGGATACTGACTCTCAGGTCAATTGCGTCTCTTGCGTCTTGTTGGACTACTTGGTTTCTCGGTAGACAAGCGTTGTCGGGCACGCTCCTGTCATGTCTCAGTATGTTCTGAATCTGATGTGGCCAAACCTCTGAGGAGGCCAATTAAGCTAGTTGGTCCACTGGAGGTTGGTGTGACGTCCATGTGCAATGGGATGGGTTGGCATCAGCAGTCTCTCGCTCTTAATTTATTCATCAGTGAACCACAGATAGTGTTGATGTCCTTTGGCATTGTGGCGTTACACACAGACCATGCATGTGTCCAAAAGTCACATTGTCAATGTCATTTGCTTAAATTTGTCTAGTGACCTACTGCAGCGTCTTGTATATGTTCTTCGTTTAATGCCAGAAATTTGATTGTTTTTCCTTTTTTCAAAGTCATTTATTTCCATGTTTAAATGGGGGTAAAAAGCCCCTGATTTTCAACGAGGTCTCAGACTTGTTCAACGTCGAAATCAGAGGCATTCATTCATGCACAATCCGAGACGTTTTACTGAGGTGTATCACTGTACATGCACAATTATGCAAACAACTGCAACTCAAAACTGTCAATCATCTTTCATCCGCACCACAGCGATTACTCACACTTCTCCAGCGCACACACTTGTGCTTATCCACGCAGCTCGTGTTTGGGCTCATTCCCTCAAAGGAATGTGTTGAACTGTTGTGGCGACATCATCAGATCTTAATGATGCTGCAGGAGTGAGTTTGGTATTTAGAGACCGTTACTCCAGAGGTTTAGTCTTGGAAATGTGTCATCACTGGTTTCCAGGATCTCTCCCTGTAGGATTCAGTCTGTCGCTGAATAGTTTATGCAGTAAAGCTCTCCTCTAGTCTAGAAGACAGTTCACGTGTGTTAAGCTAGAGGTGTAAAAATGAACCGATGCATTGTGATTTGGGATGTAGTACACTCACGATACCGAGTCTGATACCATTTATTTTTTACTCCGTATCAACAGCTTATTTCAAGATGGTGTTTAAATAAGTGAATGAATTATATCTTTAATCAAATGAAAACATAATTCATTTTCAACATAATATTTTATTATGTTTATCAATTGAAGTGCTTAGAACCTCACAGCACAGTCCAAAACACAGCACGTATGTGAGAGATTGCTTCAATATAATACAATTGCTATTAATTTATTGTTATTATTATTAGTAGTAATACAGTGAATAAGGACATAACTTTACAGTAGGATATATTTCTGCCATAATGTTTTCATTTAAATTGAGCTTTTATTTTTAATAAACTTTTATTTTGACTGTGCTTTTATTTTGACTGCGCTTTTATTTTAACTGAGCTTTTATTTTGTGTAAGCTTTTATTTTGACTGCGCTTTTATTTTAACTGAGCTTTTATTTTGTGTAAGCTTTTATTTTGACTGCGCTTTTATTTTGACTGCGCTTTTATTTTAACTGAGCTTTTATTTTGTGTAAGCTTTTATTTTGACTGCGCTTTTATTTTGACTGAGCTTTTATTTTGTATAAGCTTTTATTTTTAATAAACATTTATTTTGACTGCGCTTTTATTTTAACTGAGCTTTTATTTTGTGTAAGCTTTTATTTTGTATAAGCTTTTATTTTGACTGAGCTTTTATTTTGTATAAGCTTTTATTTTAACTGAGCTTTTATTTTGTGTAAGCTTTTATTTTGACTGCGCTTTTATTTTGTATAAGCTTTTATTTTTAATAAACTTTTATTTTGACTGTGCTTTTATTTTGACTGCGCTTTTATTTTAACTGAGCTTTTATTTTGTGTAAGCTTTTATTTTGACTGCGCTTTTATTTTGTATAAGCTTTTATTTTTAATAAACTTTTATTTTGACTGTGCTTTTATTTTGACTGCGCTTTTATTTTAACTGAGCTTTTATTTTGTGTAAGCTTTTATTTTGACTGCGCTTTTATTTTGTATAAGCTTTTATTTTGACTGTGCTTTTATTTTAACTGAGCTTTTATTTTGTGTAAGCTTTTATTTTGACTGCGCTTTTATTTTGTATAAGCTTTTATTTTGACTGAGCTTTTATTTTGTATAAGCTTTTATTTTGACTGAGCTTTTATTTTGAAGTGTTTCTGTGTAATGACGGTAGCTTTTCTGTCTTGAAGAGCCGGTCGCTACGTGACTCAAAGTGATTATTAAACTACAAAAGCCTGCTATATAATTAAATAAGTATGTAGTCTGTATGTGCCTCACGCTACAAAGTGAATTTGTCATCTACAGCGCACTCGATGCTCATGACGGTGTTCTATGAGTCAGGTTGGAGCTTTAAAAGGAAGTGCGGCACACATGCGAACTGTATATTTATCTCATTAAATCGCAGGTTTTGCTGTAATATAATCTCAATAGGATATAATGTGATTTTAATCTGTGCGCTGAATGTTTACGGAATGACATTCGTACGTCAGATGGTATCAGTTTTTGGTATTGGAGCATTCTTAGGAGAACATGATTTTGATATCGGTATCGGGACATCCCTATTTGCGATTAAAAAAGGCTAAATACCTGTTCATTTCTCATCCAAAAATAAAGTTCTTTACCTATGATTTTTACAAAATAATCAATTAAATTATATCAATTTGTAACCAAATTTCTGATGTCATGATGCATCGCTTCATTTATTAAAACATTTAAATTAAATTGAATCGCAACCAATTTTCAGATTTCAAGAGGTATCGTATCATTAAATAAAAAAATCGTAATCGCTTCAAATTGAATCGTGAGCAGATTTCAGATTTCATGATACTTTACGTCATTTAGTAAAACGTTTATTTAATTGAATTTAATCAAATTGCGACCAAATTTCTGGGTTCATGATGCGTTACATTATTTAGTAAATAAAAAAACGGGAAATGAGTCACGACAGATTTTCACATTTCAAGACAGTTTGCATCATTTAAGCTGCGTTCACACTGCCGGCGACACAACGATCTCGTCTCGTTCATTTTCAATGAGAGCTGGCGACACGAGTGACTGCGACGCGACCGGATGTGGGCGTGTCCAGCGACGCGACAAATGTTTAACTTTATGCAAATGAAGAGCGACTTAACCGCTAGCCGCTGGCGACATGCAGCGACAAAGTAGCTTTAGTAAAAAATCTAAATTTTATTAAATTAAATCAGATTGTGACCAAATTTCTGGATACATTATATCCATTACATAATTAGTAAAAAATCTGTTTTGAATTTAATCGTATTTCTGATTTATTTGTTGATTTCATCATTGAGTAAGAACCTTAAAATCATCAGAGTGAATATTTACAACCCTAGATTGAAAAGATGGTGCTTGGAATGGATGTGAGGGCGTTGCAGGGGTGTTGGGGGTCATGTTTTCAGGAGCTGTTGTCATTTTAAATCTTTAAGGTCCTGTAAGACAGGACGTGAGTCTGAAGCAAGTTTCCGCCCACTCGTGAGTCGTGACACGCTCGGATCACGTTACACTTATCAGTGACTCCAATCAAATTAGCAAGAACCTGCCAGACGTTGTGAGCAGGGCTGGCCCGGTGTGATGGGGGTTGTACAGAGTGCAAAATATGAGCCTGGAAGAGCAGTGAAGATTTGTACAATTCTGAAACTCGATGGCAACATCAGGGAAATCTGTGCCGGATGTGACTGCAGTGATGTAATCCGTATGAATCAATCCTTCAGCTGTTGTACAGATGTCACACTTCCTGTATTGGAATTGCACAATTGTGTCATTTACGTCCTGAAGATGTTTCAAACCCGTGTGAATTAGTGTTTGTACTGCATTTCAGGTCTTGAATGAAAATATATGTTAATTTATCGTGTGCTCAAGTACAGGGCTGGACTGGTAAGCTGGCATACCGGGCATTTTCCCGGTGGGCAGATGCACTTTGGGGCGGACTGGCCATCGGGAGATCAAGCAGGCCGGTGGGTTGGCCGCGAAACGGGCCGAATGGGCTGTGAAAAGCTCAAATGAGCCGCCGCGTTATGCAACTTTTGGCTCAACTGCCCCCCTACAGTTGGGCCGGTTGCTATGTAACATCCCGGGCCGATTTCTCTTCCCAGTCCTGCTCAAGTATAAGCCAGTGACTGTACACATTCTGGCTTTATACCCAACAAAAGATCCCATGATTGCAGCGATAAGGCCGTGTATTGTCCTAGGAAAAGCTCTCGCTCCACATTGACTCTAAATGTTCTCGAGGAGCCGATTGAGTGTCTTCAGACATCCCACCAATGCAGTCCATTAACCTGAAACTCTCTAACAAACATAAGAAACAGGGGGTTTCTGGGTATCTCAGCGAGTATTGACGCTGACTATCACCCCTGGAGTCACGAGATTGAATGAGTGACTCCAGCCAGGTCTCCTTAGCAACCAAATTGGCCCGGTTGCTAGGGAGGGTAGATTCACATGGGGTAACCTCCTCGTGGTGGTGATTAGTGGTTCTCGCTCTCAATGGGGCATGTGGTGAGTTGTGTGTGGATCGTGGAGAGTAGCATGAGCCTCCACATACTGGGAGTCTCCTTAGCAACCAAATTGGCCCGGTTGCTAGGGAGGGTAGAGTCACATGGGGTAACCTCCTCGTGGTGGTGATTAGTGGTTCTCTCAATGGGGCGTGTGGTGAGTTGTGTGTGGATCGTGGAGAGTAGCATGAGTCTCCACATGCTGTGAGTCTCCGCGGTGTCATGCACAACGAGTCACTGCAGGGGCAGTGGTGGCTCAGTGGTTGAGGCTCAGGGTTACTGACCAGAAGGTTGGGGGTTCAAGCCCCAGCACCACCAAGATGCCACTGTTGGGCCCTTGAGCAAGGCACTTAACTCCAGATTGCTCCAGGGGGATTGTCCCTGTAATAAGTGCACTGTAAGTCGCTTTGGATAAAAGCATCTGCCAAATGCATAAATGTAAATGTAAAATGTCACGTGATCAGATGAGGAGGCAACTGAGACTCGTCCTCCACCACCCGGATTGAGTAACCGCGCCACCACGAGGACCTACTAAGTAGCGGGAATTGGGCATTCCAACATTGGGAGAAAAGGGGATACAAATGTACAAAAAAAATGCATATTTCAAAATACTTCAAATAAGTCTCTCTTTTTGGATTATATTATATCATGCAATATTAATATCTCTCTCTCCTAAACACTTCACTTTCACACATTATTTTAAGGCTCTCTGATTAACCCGCTTAATTCCCATTTTGGCGGGAATTTGGCGCAAACCACCGCGGACAAGCCCACACATCAGAGCACTCAATATTCACTCTTCAGCCATTTCTATAGTCGCTTAAAATCTCATTATTTAAAGGGCATAATAATTGCACTTAGATCAAATAATCAGGACCAAGTTACTTAAATCAAGATCAATTCTCTGGGGAAGTAGATTATTTACTTGAAATAACGAGACAAAAATACCGATTAACAAATAGATTTTCTGAAGCAAACATACTGTTTTAGTATTAAAGATGTATTTAATGGGATGTACTTGGGTATATGTTAAAATGAGTCATTGGAAATGCTTTAGCGATAGTCCGCAAGATGCTATTCAGTTCAAGCCCAACTGAAACTGTCGTTATAAGCGGATATTGCGAATGTCCTCGTGCCAAACAATGGACGTCACTGTTACACAACTTACTTTGTGTCTTAGCCTTGTGCAAGCCAACAAGACCAGTTTAAAACACCGCTGGGGTTTGAATACTTGCCTCACGCTAGATTAAACGCCATGAGATGCTAATGATCTTTCCCTGGTTTTTATTCAAACCCTTTGGTGAAGTTCATTTTTATAGCGAGTGTCAAATTCCAGTCTTGACTTTATGGGTGACCCGCACAGTTTAACAGGCTTTGAGACATAGTTCACCAGCGTGTGCCGATTTCGGGTTAATGAACTGCTCAAAACGACCATTGTCAACACATGTCTACAACGGCCAATGAGTGTTTAGGGTCATTATAGAGCGGTGTATTTATTAAGCTGGTTTTATAGCCTGAGAGGCGCAGAGTGATTCTGTTGTATTGAGAACTTTGACCGCAATCATGTGTGTGTTGTGTAAACATGAAATCAAAATTTACCATTTGACTTTCTTAAATGCACATTCTTGCTTTTCTTGCACACGATTCATCGGTGAACGATGTACAAAAACCCACTTTGTCTTCGTAATCTTTCATCAAATTATGCTATCTGTGTCGGCCCACCCTTCTTAAGGAAAGCCCCCTTTTCACAATCTTACATTTATTTGCATTGAATATTGTCTTTTATTGAAGTTCATTGGGTTGCGTATGACGTTTCATGATGATATTTGATCTTATTGGTTGTTTCTGAGCTTGTTTAAGCTCTTTAAGTCTTGATCCATTAAAAACAATTATTTACAAAATGAGACTTTACAACATAAAGCTTTAAGGCTCTATATGCCAACAGATCCCATGTCAAGGACTGTCTAAACCTGATTGGTATTTGATGTCTTTATAGTGTCGTGGCCTGACAATGTGAGATCTTTTGGATTCGGCCATGCAAATAAATTTCCATTTTTTACAGGTAGTTTGTTTTTGTCCATTCCTCGATCTAAACTAATCCGTAACCTCCTGCGGCACTATCGAAGCTGCTGAGACTCACAGACTCCATATTTGTTTTGCATTTTGTTCCATGTTTTGGGGATGTACTTGGATTTTGCATTAGTCAAATTTGAGTTGTTGTTCTTCAACTTCATAAAAGCTGTTGATAAAGGCAATCTGAAAAGTTTCAGAGCTGCTGATATTGTAAAAACCTTCTATATATATATATATATATATATATATATATATATATATATATATATATATATATGGTGTGGTGGTGGTGTAGTGGTCTAAAGCACATAACTGTTAATCAGAAGGTCGCTGGTTCGATCCCCACAGTCACCACCATTGTGTCCTTGAGTAAGACACTTAACTCCAGGTTGCTCCGGGGGGATTGTCCCTGTAATAAGTGCTCTGTATAATACATTGGTACTCAGAAGGTTGCTGGTTTGATCCCCAAAGTCACCACCATTGTGTCCTTGAGCAAGGCACTTAACTCCAGGTTGCTCCGGGGGGATTGTCCCTGTAATAAGTGCACTTGGATCAAAGCATCTGCCAAATGCATGAATGTAAATGTAAATATATATATATATATATATACACACACACTATATACTTTCTATAAAAAACTATTTAGATCAGTAATCCAGCTGGGTGGAATGTTTGAGCTCGGTGTTCGGGATGTAAACGTAACATAATTCGGTAATTCCCACTAATAATAATATATCATTACTGAGGTCATGTTTGAATATGTTGGGTTTTAGTGTTGAACTGGTTTGGGATTGGAAAATAAACCTCTTCTGACAAGGATTGCCAACATATTACAACGTTTTTATTTATAATGACATTTTAGCTGATTAAGTCATTTATAATGAAATAATCTGTATAGTAAGAAAACTCTGTCGGTATTTATATAAAAGATCTTTACACTGTGTCCCATTCACACACACACACTCATACACCAATGGCGGCAGAGCTGCTATGTAAGGCGCTAGCCTGCCATTGGGAGCAACTTGGGGTTCAGTGTCTTGCCCAAGGATACTTCGGCATGTGGAGTCATGTGGGCTGGGAATCGATTGGCGCCATCCCTATGATTAGTGGCCAACCCGCTCTACCACCTGAGCCACAGCCGTCCCATAGAGGTAGACCAATGTATCGGTTTTACCGATTAATTGGTGCAGATAGTTGCTGATATTTGTATTTATTTATTTTATTTAATCAAGTAATCTAAATCGAAGCGATGCATGCAAAGAAAAATGTGACGCTATGTAAAGTGCCCTATCAGCAGCACATATCTTGCGTAAAATAATAAACCTTATTTCTCATTAAACCTCATCTGGTGAAATATATAGTATATAAAAAGCTTAAGTTGATGTGTATAGTTAATTATACAGCATTGTGGGGGTTTGGGTATCTCAGGGAGTATTGACGCTGACCATCACACCTGGAGTCGTGAGTTTGAATCCAGGGCGTGCTGAGTGACTCCAGTTGGGTCTCCTTAGCAACCAAATTGGGCCGGTTGCTAGGCAGGGTAGAGTCACATGGGGTAACCTCCTCGTGGTTGCTATAATGTGGTTCTCGGTGGGGCGTGTGGTGAGTTGTGCGCGGATGCCGCAGAGAATAGCGTGAAGCCTCCATACGTGCTATGTCTCCATGGTAACGCGCTCAACAAGTCACGTGATAAGATGCGCGGATTGGCGGTCTCAGATGTGGAGGCAACTGTTTTTGCCCCTAGTAAAGTTTTTTCAAAAGTTTGTGTACTTGTTAACCATTTGGACCAAAGTGCTTGGGATGAAATATGAGACAAAACAAAGAAAAATCAAGCGAAATATCTTGTATTTTTACTGGGTGCAATTTTGCCATAAGTGTGAAAATATCATATAATTGTGTGTATTTAGGCTACATAACATGCTAGCTATGAAATGAGTCTTAGCATGACAACTGAGTCGGCCATGTTGCTTCTAAAACATTAGAAACACACTGTTGGACATTGTGTGAATAATGTTTTAAGGAGTCTTTCTAGTAATCCACAGTGCCTAAAGTTCCCAAAGTTAATGAAACATCCACATACTGTTTGTTAAATGTTAATATGTCAAATATAAAAAGCCGTTAATAGTGTCTTCTCTAGAACTAGATAAAGATCTAGATTAGTGGAAATGGCTTGTAAATGACTTGATATCATTGTGCTGTATTTAACCTCTCTTTATTACAGATGATTCATCTTTGTTTCTCTCCTGCAGGTTTATCGCGGGTCCATGCGCGTCCATTCTTCAGATCCAGACAGAGGCGAGCCACAGAGCTCAACCTAACGCGGTGCTGGAGAAAGTGTTTACATCCATCACAAAGGTACACAAGAGTTCAGCGGTTTTAGTCAAAGAGAGCATCCTGTGTCCTTAAATTCTTCTACACTGCAAAAATGGAGAATTTTGGGCTTTTTTTCTGGTAAAAAATGACTTGAAAAGCAGAATGGTGTGAGATTATCAAGTCTTGTTTTCAGAGGAATCGAACCAAATTTGGTGCGATTTATGTTTAAAACAAGACAAAACTATTTGCCAAAGGAGGAAGAAAAATAAACTTGTTTCCCCTTTGAATTGAGTTTTTTGTCTTAACCCATTTTGCAACGACATCTAGCGGTTTTATGAAGCTAACGCCCTGTTGTTCCTGTGCTAAACTTGTTTTTATGAGGCCATCAGAGCAATATCATCATTTAGAGCGTCACCTTTAGCCAAGAAATGGTGTTTAAATACAGTTTGTATTTCTGACCTGGGTTAGCATTACCAGACAGGAGAGAAAAGAGACGATGGGAGTTGTAGCGTTTGTCTTTACAGTAGCCAATGACTTTAAAGGCTGCTTTGGAGCGGGAGCGTTTTTTGATGTGGGGGTTGATCTTACTTGATCACTTCGGTTAGCCATGGGAGAAAATGTGGCCTCATTTTGGATTTGATGTTGGACTGGTTACTACACCGATCAGCCACAACGTTAAAACCACCAGAACAGCATTCAGAGATGATCTTCTTCTCATCACAATTGTACAGAGCGGTTATCTGAGTTACTGGAGACTTTGTGAGTTCAAACCAGTCTGGCCATTCTCCATTGACCTCTCTCATCAACGAGGTGTTTCCGTCCACAGATATGGCGCTCATGGGATGTTTTTTGGTTTTGGCTCCATTCGGAGGAAATTCTAGAGGCTGTTGTGTGTGAAAATCCCAGAAATACTCAAACCAGCCCGTCTGGCACCAATAATCATGCCACGCTCCAAATCACTGAGATCACATTTATTTCCCCATTCTGATGGTTGAACATTAGCTAACATTAGATAAACGCATGGATGATTGTTGGCACCAGACGGGCTGTTTTGAGTATTTCTGGGATTTTCACGCAACTATCTTCCATACAATGTCAATACATCAAGACCACAATTAGAGGTTGACCGATAGTGGATTTTGCAGATACAGATAACTAAGTTGGTGGAAATAGCCAATAGTTTTCTAAATGTAATTATAGAATGTTAATAATAAAAAAATGTAATCTTTCATTACTATGACAGGCACAGACATAGAGGCTACAAGAGTCAAAAATAAATACAATTCTTCTGCAATCCCTGTTATATATAGATTTGGTGCATAATGTGGGACTTTTAACCATAAACAAGCTCAAAACACACAAGGGACTCTTATTAGCAATGCACTATATTTAAGTACTTACCAAAGTATGCTTTTTAAAGCTTGTATATTTGCCAAATTAAGAGTTTCGTGTGTGTATATATACAGTATATTCCCCAAAGTTGATCAAAAGCATGCATACCATAGTAAATGGCACTTATATAGCGCCTTTTTAACCTTAGCGGTATTCAAAGCGCTTTACACTGTGACTCATTCACCCATTCACATACAATCACACACCAATGACGGCAGAGCTGCTATGTAAGGTGCTAGCCTGCCATTGGGAGCAACTTGGGGTTCAGTGTCTTGCCCAAGGACACTTCGGCATGTGCAGTCATGTGGGCCGGGAATCGATTAGCGCCAACCCTGTGATTAGTGGCCGACCCGCTCTACCACCTGAGCCACAGATGCCCCTTGTACATAATCACTGCTCCAATAAATGATGTATACAATATATATTCTAACTGTAGAATCAGAGGAATGTAAAAACAATCTATCGGCAAATATCGGCCTAGAATTTGCCGATAACTGATCGTTAACAATTGGCATCCATTCATCTGTAAAACTGATAATATCGTCTGTCTCCAACCACAATTATCTCTTAATCTCTCTTTGTTTTAGAGCCCAGACACACGACATCTAGAAGGTTTATCAAAACAGCTGGACTGGGAAGTTCGGAAGGTCCAGAGATGGTTTCGACACCGGCGGAACAAGGACAAACCCAGCACAAGAACCAAGTTTTGCGAGAGCATGTACGTTTTTATTCTCTGCTTTTTATACACTGCAATATATATATATATGTATATATATATATATATATATATATATATATATATATATGTTTATAAATGGAGTATTCTTGTCTTATTTACCAGTAAAGATATGTAAACATTTCTTAAAACAAGTTAATCACTTGAGAAGCGAAATGGCTGATATTACGTCTCGTTTAAAGAGAAATCAAACCAAATTTGGTGTGGTTGATGCTGATTAGTAGAAAAAACTGTTCGCCAATGGGGAAGAAAAATAAACTTGTTTTCTCTTTGAATGGAGTTTTTTTATCTTACCCAAAATTGGAATCGTTATTTCTTGTAATAAGTATAAACTTTTCTAAATTTTGTTTGATTTCTCTGTAAACAAGACTTAATATCTGATGTCATTTTGCAGTGTACTATATGTGCGCACTAGTGCACTAGATAGGGTGCAACAGTCGAGATCTAGAACTAAAAATACCATTTAAAATCTCCATATCAAATAGAGGCGGTTAAACAATGGCATATGCTTTAGTAAAAGCCACAAGTCAAAGATGTCAACGTATAATTCGTTTTAATTGCGTAACATCCACTATCCGCCAATCATAGAAGTCGCTGTTATCATCCGAGTTTCACTAGGGCACGCTGAAAGCACTCTAAATGGGCCATACAAGTGTAAATACAGGGCTTGATTTTGGAGACAAGTTGTTGTCCTTTACAAGGGACATTGTTGTTACCAGGGCTGGACTGGTAATCTGGCATACCGGGCACTTTTCCAGTGGGCCGACGCACTTTGGGGCCGATCAGGGGCGGATTGGGCATCGGGAGAACCGAGCGGGCCGGTGGGTCGTCCGAGAAATGGTCCGAATGGGCTAAAATGAGCCGGCGTCCAAGCCAGATCAGTCCAGCCCTTGTTGTTACATGTTCTGTGGTCATTGTGCACGCCGCCATGTTTTGGAAACCGAGCCATCTGGGGTCTAAGTCTATTCCTGATTTAGTGACGCGTTTGATCAGCAATGTATTGCGGTTCGTCTTAGTTTGTAATGATTTATCACCTGTTGTATTTGAGCTTGATTCCTCTGTAAATGATTGCTGTGATTTGTCTACAGGTGGAGGTTTATGTTCTATCTCTGTATATTTACCTATGGGATTTGTTTCCTCTGGCAGGTGAGCTAAAGCTGTATGGCTCAAAAATGAGTGTCGGTTTATGGAATACATATACAGACAAATTTGTTATCTAACGCAAAGACATTTGGACATTTTTAAGAGTGGCTACTGTATATAACCATAGCCAGATATATACCTTGTTTATCAAATGTTGCCGTTATAAATGAGCACTGTTTTGAGATCAGACTTCCATTTAATTCAGTGTATATTAACAGTTATTTAATTGTGTCTGTTATAGTCTACCTGGATGTGGGATACGAGACACTGCTGGTACAACTACCCCTATCAGGTAATGTTTCCTGTAAGATGATATCACATTTAACAGATGGGTTCAAATGAATCTTAACTGTGGGCGTTTTCATAAAACTGTGATTCTGTCAGATATTTATGTGTAATGAGCATTGTTGGGTGTAATCTGATTACAAAGTACTAAATTACTGTAATCTAATAATTATTATGTCAAGGAGTAGTGTTGCGCATTACATTTTAACTTTTGTAATCCGATTACAGGTACTGAGTTAAAAATCATTAATTTAAGTTACGGTAATTAAACGTTACTTTGGTTACGCATTTCTAAAATAATAATATTTGCATAGAATTATACATAAAAAATGTAAATAACGTGGGGGTCTGGTTTGCTCAGTGAGTATTGACGCTGACTATCGCACCTGGAGTCGTGAGTTTGAATTCAGGGTGTGCTGAGTGAGTCCAGTCATGTCTCCTTAGCAACCAAATTGGCCCGGTTGCTAGGGAGGGTAGAGTCACATGGGGTAACCTCCTCGTGGTCGCTATAATGTGGTTCTCGCTCTCGGTGGGGCGTGTGGCGAGTTGTGCGTGGATGCCGCGGAGAATAGTGTGAAGCCTCCACACGCGATATGTCTCCACGGTAACGCGCTCAAAAAGCCACGTGATAAGATGCGCAGATTGACGGTCTCAGACGCAAATGAGATTCGTCCTCCGCCACCTGGATTGAGTCACTACTCCACCATGAAAACTTGTCAAAAATGTCAAATTTAAATAACGTTATTTACGTCTGTTTGCGTTTCTGCGACAGTTTTTGTGAGGGAGAAACGTTTACGACTAGCACGCGACATTGAACGAGGAGGAAATATATAGCGACACGTTATTTTGAATTCGTCAAGGGGAACTTTTTTTGCTAATTATTTTTAGAAAGTAACTTTAAAGTAATTAGTAATGTGAGTACTTTTCTTACAAGTAATCCGATTACATGTTTAGCTATTAGTAACGTGTAACGGATTACTTTTTGAGTAACTTTCCCAGCACTGCAAATTATTACTCCGCACGGGCTGGAATATTTGACTGTGATTGGTTAGTCTGCATTCAAATAGTTTTGTATAATGAGCGCAAAACTGTATAATTGACCGTTTCACGGGCAAAATACAGAGCTAGCTTAATTTCTCATATCACTCTGCACTCGCGCTTCTTCTCATAAAATAACGTAATTTAAATTCAAATAAATATTTATTAGTAAGTAGTCGTGTAATAAGCAGAATAATGTGTGTTCAGCTGATCTTTGTCGTGAAATAACCGCCGATACGAGGAACGCAAGAGCTCTGCACTATATTTAGCAGTAATGGCCGGCTGACTGTACATTACTTAATTTTTTGGTCATCATTCATGTCGTCTCGGGTCTTTAAAATCTGTCTGTGTGATGTAGGTGCTGACTCCAGGCATTTATTATTACTACATAACAGAACTGGCCTTTTATTGGTCGTTGATGTTCTCACAGTTCACAGACATCAGAAGAAAGGTGAGTATTTACAGGTGTGTCCATGTGTGTGTGCCTGTTTTGTTACGATTTGTCCAATTACATATTCTGCACTGAGCATACGCAAACACCAATCCGCTTGACTGACTTTCTTTAGTCTTAAATGTATCTTAAATGTAGTCCATATGACTTACTATGTCTTTCTGATATTCTGGTGTTCAGATGTGACTCGAAATAATGATGCCGCCCGCGGTGATGTGTCCATTATATAACCAGTGCTTTATTTGAGTCCTCATGGCACAATGATAACTGAGAAATATTGCACCTGGGAAATGCTTTAGGGAAGTGACACAGTGGAGATAATTCAGTTTTTAGCATTAGCATTTTAATGCTTTTCTTAGCCTATTCAAATCTGATGTTTTCAGCATCTTTTATTGGTGTTTTTATCCACACAAGAAAATGTTATCCGCAGAAAGAATAAGAGCTTAAAAAACCCCAGAGCGGTTCAGTTTTTGCTAAACCTAAAATGGCTAAAAAGCTAAAGTCTTGGGGGTCTGGGTAGCTTAGCGAGTATTGACGGTACCAAATTGGCCCGGTTGCTAGGGAGGGTAGAGTCACATGGGGTAAGCTCCTCGTGGTCACTATAATGTGGTTCTCGCTCTCGGTGGGGCGTGTGGTGAGTTGTGCGTGGATGCCACGGAGAATAGCGTGAAGCCTCCATATATGCTACATCTCCATGGTAACGCACTCAACAAGTCACGTGATAAGATGCGCGGATTGACGGTCTTAGACGCGGAGGCAACTGAGATTCGTCCTCCGCCACCCGGATTGAGGCGAGTCACTACGCCACCACGAGCACACAAAAGGGGAGAAAATCGCATTAGCATTTAGCATTAGCATTTTAGTTTTGTCCTTTCCTATTAAAATCCAAAGTTTTTTTTTAATTGTTTTTAATTGATTTATTTGTCATGTAAATGCACTTTATGTAATTTACTTCGTGTTTTTGTGGGACGTTTGTGTTGTACTCTGAAATTCAGCATTTAATGCATTTCTTTTGTATTTCTGCAGGATTTCTTCATAATGTTTGTTCACCATCTGGCTACAATCAGCCTGATCAGTTTCTCGTATGTCAATAACATGTTGCGTGTGGGAAGTCTGGTCATGTGTGTTCATGACACGTCTGACTTCCTGTTGGAGGTAAGAGCACCTGCAGTTCTGCTTCATGAGGTTTGAGTTGTGCTGTCCATTTGAGGAATTGTCACTTTAGTATTTATAAAGTATGTTTCTTTCCAAAGCTACAGGATTCACATGATTGTTGTTTATAGATGAACCTCTTCAACATCACAAAACTTTACGGCAAAAAAGTCTCCAAATACATAAGTCAGGCATAAGCTCGGAATGTGACTGTATACAGTGTTGTGAAAAAGTATGTGCCCCTTTCTGATTTCTTCTATTTTTGTGCATTTTTCATACTGAATTGTTTTAGATCTTCAAACAAGATATTACAACAAAAAAAACCAAAGTAAACTTGAGTAAACACAAAATACAGATTTCAAAAATATAGAAATTTTTTATCGAAGCAAAAAAAGTTATCCAACACCTATACCGACCAAGTGAAAAACGAACTGCCCCCATAAACTTAATCGCTGGTTGTGCCACATTTTAGCAGCAACAACTACAGCCAAACACGTCCGATAACTGAGATCTTTGGAGTCCCAGATCGTTTGAAATGGCTTTGTAACACTTCCCAAACTGATGTATTTCAATCCCCGTTTTCCTGATCATTTCTGGAATTTCTTTGGACCTTGGCATAGTGTCCTAATGGGGATTTAGTAACTAAGGGGGCAAATAATTGTTCACACATGCCCAGTTTGTATTTGATAACTTTACAATAGCATTACCATTTAAAAACTGTATTTTGTGTTTACTCCGATTGCCTTTTGTTTTATGTTCGATTTGGTTTGAATATTGATATTCAGAAGAAATCAGGATGGGTGCAAATACTTTTTCACAGCACTGTAGTTAATTTTGTTGCCCTAATACCACCGTAGGAAAGATTTTCAAAAGAATCACAAAGTGAAATATGATTTCTGTAAGTCATTAAACAGAAACGTCTCTTAAACGTCGATCACTGCAGCTGTAATCCCCAAAATAGCCAAAAACTTGATATCTGCTTTTGAAACAATGAGCCATTGTTTACTTGTGTGAATAATGCAATGTTTTATCTAACCCGATCTTTACATATTTGGCATGCTCAAATGATACAAATCATTAGAAATATATGTTATCAACTATTGACTATAAAAATTTAAAATGCTAATATATATATATAATTTTTTTTTTCACCCCAATTTGTACAATTATATATATATATATACACTCACCTAAAGGATTATTAGGAACACATACTAATACTGTGTTTGACCCCTTTCAGCCTTCAGAACTGCCTTAATTCTACGTGGCATTGATTCAACAAGGTGCTGAAAGCATTCTTTAGAAATGTTGGCCCATATTGATAGGATAGCATCTTGCAGTTGATGGAGATTTGTGGCATGCACATCCAGGGCACGAAGCTCCTGTTCCACCACATCCCAAAGATGCTCTATTGGGTTGAGATCTGGTGACTGTGGGGGCCATTTTAGTACAGTGAACTCATTGTCATGTTCAAGAAACCAATTTGAAATGATTCGAGCTTTGTGACATGGTGCATTATCCTGCTGGAAGTAGCCATCAGAGGATGGGTACATGGTGGCCATAAAGGGATGGACATGGTCAGAAACAATGCTCAGGTAGGCCGTGGCATTTAAACGATGCCCAATTGGCACTAAGGGGCCTAAAGTGTGCCAAGAAAACATCCCCCACACCATTACACCACCACCACCAGCCTGCACAGTGGTAACAAGGCATGATGGATCCATGTTCTCATTCTGTTTACGCCAAATTCTGACTCGACCATCTGAATGTCTCAACAGAAATCGAGACTCATCAGACCAGGCAACATTTTTCCAGTCTTCAACTGTCCAATTTTGGTGAGCTCTTGCAAATTGTAGCCTCTTTTTCCTATTTGTAGTGGAGATGAGTGGTACCGGTGGGGTCTTCTGCTGTTGTAGCCCATCCGCCTCAAGGTTGTGCGTGTTGTGGCTTCACAAATGCTTTGCTGCATACCTCGGTTGTAACGAGTGGTTATTTCAGTCAAAGTTGCTCTTCTATCAGCTTGAATTAGTCGGCCCATTCTCCTCTGACCTCTAGCATCAACAAGGCATTTTCAGCCCACAGGACTGCCACATACTGGATGTTTTTCCTTTTCACACCATTCTTTGTAAACCCTAGAAATGGTTGTGCGTGAAAATCCCAGTAACTGAGCAGATTGTGAAATACTCAGACCGGCCCGTCTGGCACCAACAACCATGCCACGCTCAAAATGGCTTAAATCACCTTTCTTTCCCATTCTGACATTCAGTTTGGAGTTCAGGAGATTGTCTTGACCAGGACCACACCCCTAAATGCATTGAAGCAACTGCCATGTGATTGGTTGATTAGATAATTGCATTAATGAGAAATTGAACAGGTGTTCCTAATAATCCTTTAGGTGAGTGTATATAATGATAAATATGTATAAATCATCTATAAACTATGGGTTTATTTTCAATTCTTCCCAAAATTGACACACAAAAACATTCCAATGCTTCATGATTAGTACAATTATTAATTATTTACATTATTTCTAATATAAATTACTATTTATATTTAATTAGTATTAATAATCTATTTAACTGAGGGTCAAGTTTTAATTCTTACCAAAATTACCATAATTTATTATTATTAAATGCTATGTGATTTTGTATGATTTTCATATAATATTTATATATGATTAGTATTGGTAAACCTTAAATTCAGGGGTTGATATTTAATTATTTCCGAAATTGCCATAATTATATTTGTTTGTTTTCTCTAATTTTACATGATTATAATGATTAGTGTTTAGAGATTAAATTATATGATTTAAATGTATATATATGATGAGGATTAATAAACAAGCATTAAACTGAGGGTCAATTTTGAATTCTTCCCAAAATTACCATAAATATTAGTTTTATTCTAATGCTACATTATTAGAATTATTAGTATTTATATCTAACATTTATAAGTGTTGATAAACAAGCATTAAACAAAGGGTTGATTTTAATTTATTCCCATAATTGCCACTATATTGTTGTTGTTGTTGTTGTTGTTGTTTTCTAAAGCTTTGTGATTGTTTTTTCTGGTGCGACATGATTCGAATTTAAACCAGAGATGGTGTAAATGCCTGTCCAACATTAGGAATATTTTATTATTATTATTACTGTACATGCATATTTGTGTCTTTTTGTAGGCTGCCAAGTTAGCAAATTATGCCAAATACCAGCGTTTATGTGACATCCTGTTCGTGGTTTTTGGAAACCTCTTCTTCGGTACAAGATTGATCATCTACCCTTTCTGGTCAGTATCAGTTCTGTGCGTGTGCGCTCATTTAATAGGCCAATTAACTGTGTTTGGGATCAATGGCTCGTTAGACTGTTGCTGATGGTCTCCTGCAGAGCTGAAACTCGAGTGGCTTGTATTCAGTGTCTGTGTTTTGATGAAGGGCTGCTGTTACGGCACACTGAAACATATATGATGCTGTGGGGGGGGACGATCTGCTGACAGAACTCAACTAGTCCTGATTAGACTGACCTCCCCAATGCAGCGATAATAAAAGGAAAATCCATTGACGTGTGTTGGTGTGTTCCAGGATTCTGAACACAACACTCTTTGAGAGTTGGGACATCATTGGGCCGTACCCATCCTGGTGGCTCTTTAACTTCTTGTTGCTGGTGCTACAGGTGTTGCACATCATCTGGTCCTACCTCATCGCTCGCATCGCCTTTAAAGCCATCATGAGAGGAAAGGTCTGAACAAAGCAGAACCCCTGTGCTGTCCCTCATCTTTGATTAGTAGCAACTGTTTTAGCACAAGTATGCATGAAGCAAATTTCACATTCATTTCTTGTAGTTACAATTGCTCTTTCTTATCTTTCTGTCCTACAGAACTGGTTTATATTGTCCTTCTGTTGGTGGTTGGAATTCTGTCGCTGTCTTTCAGCTTCTCTCCTGATAGAGACCTTTCACTCTTTCTGCTAAACTCGCTTCTGTCGTCTTAATAGAGTCTTTCAATCTGTATCTCTTCAGCTGTAAGTCTGTCATCTGTTCATCTTTAATCCTTTTTTATTCCCCAGACCATGTGTTTACAGTTTCAATATATGTTAAGCTCCATTGACAGCATTTGTGTCATGGTGTCGATTTTCCAAAGGACATTATTTGTTCCTCAGGGGGGGATTTATGTCAAAAATGAAGATTACAGTTACATAGTTTAAATGGAAGTAAACAGGGCATTGTACTTTGGATGTAAAAGCAGACATTTCTGTGAAATTGGTTTATGAATAAATGTACTTGAATTAGTAAATGTTTATTATGTTGGCTTGACGTAGCCAACATACTGTTACTCTACAAACTTGGTCCCTAAACCGAGGCCAAAGGTTATAACACCAACTCCTCCAAGAGCCTTCAAGCTACATCCACCAAAATTGGTACATACCTTCAGACTGTTCTAGAAAAGTCTGGTTTGTCTTTTCTAACTGATTGGACATACGGTTTTCATACCGTAGACAATTAAATATCCCAATATCCGCATAGACTTGCATTGACTAGCTTGCTGGCTGTTTGTCTTACTGTACTGTCTGCAATGCCATCAAGCTTAAAACATTTAAGACTAGTTTAAACTTTCAGACAAGGCTTTGCCAAGCCAACGTCAAAGTTGGTCTTAATAAACTTAACCTATCTAGGTAATAAACATGTATTTATAAATACAAGCCAACATACTGTTATTCTACAGAATTTTCCAAAACCCTAACCCGAGGCTAAGATTTCTGACTAACTCCTCCAAGAGCTTTCAAGCTACATCCACCAAAATTGGTACATACCTTCAGACTGTTCTAGAAAAGTCTGCTCTGTCTTTTCTAACTGATTGGACGTACGGTTTTTGTACAGCAGACAATTAAATATCCCAATATCCGCATAGACTTGCATTGACTAGCTTGCTGGCTGGCTGTTTGTCTTACTATAATGTCTGCATTGCCATCTAGCTTCAAACATTTAAGACTAGTTTAAACTTTTAGACAATGCTTTGCCAAGCCAACATCAAAGTTGGTCTTAATAAACTTAACCTATCTAGGTAATAAACATGTATTTATAAATACAAGCCAACATACTGATATTCTACAGACTGTTTAGTGTTTTTCCAAAACCCTAACCTGAGGCCAAGATTTCTGACTAACTCCTCCAAGAGCTTTCAAGCTACATCCACCAAACTTGGCACAGACCTTCAGACTCTTCCGGAATAGTGTGCTATGTCTTTTCTAATTGATCGGACATGCAGTTTTCCAGTAGCAGACAATTAAATATCTCAAAAATCGCATTGACTTATTGACGGAGTGTTCAAACGGGCCAACAGAATGCTCGTTAATTCAAACTCCTACTTTCAAAACTTCAAATGCAAACAAACCCATCAAGCCTTTTAATCTGCCTTTGGTTTGTCTCTCTCTTTCACCTGTCTGTCTTACGGTAAGGTCTGTTAAACTCGGCTTACCTCAAGCTTTTATTGCCCCATTAAATTACATTTTAAATGCATTACAGTTACTGTGATTTATGTAATGGATATTAGACCACAAATGCTGTCGATAGAACTTGTATTGAATCTGTAATATTCCTTTAATTGTTCACTGAACATTGGATAGTTAACAATACAAGTATGCAAGATTGCCAAGATGTTTAAACAACGTACATTAGATTACACCCAAATGACAGGGCGCAACAGTCTGGTTCCAGAAGTAAAAATCCCATTCATTTTCTCCATAGGGGAATCGATTATTAACGATAACTTATCAAACATTATTAAGACAGACTCACCATGAGATTGTTCTGCTCAATTAAATACTGAAGTGTACTGTGGCTAATAATTCTGGTGTCTTTCCAGGTGTCCAAAGATGAGCGCAGCGACATTGAAAGCAGCTCAGAGGAGGAATCTGAAACACCCACCAAAGAGCGACACAAAACGGGCACTTCATCCCGAGGAGAAAATGGCACCAACGGCCATTTTGGCTCCAAATCTTGGAACCAGAACCACAACGACTGGTGACACTCCATGTGGCCTTGTGCACAACGAACATTTGTCTCCGAAATATCACAATGGGACTCGTCCCTGTACCTCACTTTCCATTCAATACCAAAATAAGAAACTACACAACAAAATGATCCTGTTACAGGATATTTTAAGACTGCTCTGAATATCTAGGCTCTCTTTTGAGAGTTTGGAGCTACATTTGGGTGATTATTACAGTGATGGACAGTAACGATGAGAAGATGGCTACTATAAGAAGCTTGTGAAAGAGAAAACGGTTGAATTAGTAATATTTGCATTTGCTCGTTTCCTTGTTTCGGGAGCTGAGAAGAGCTTCAGCGTTCTGCTCCATGCTTCGCGTTTTACTGAAGTTGGAGAGGAACGTTCTCTTATGATTTTAATGGTCAGATGTACTTTATTTTCTATATATGATTTTTGTTTCATTGTTTGTTTTCGTAACTGTTGTGTTTTTAATTTGTTTCCTGTTCTGTTTTTCATTTTGGAAACTATATTATTAAATGAAAGCTGGGCCTTTGTCCTGTCATGAGACGATTTTTGAAAGCAGAGGTTTTTTTTTTATAAATTCAAGGTTTCGGTGGTTGTGGAAAACCAAGAAATATCTGAGAATGTCAACCACCCATGTGCAATCTTATCTAGTAACAATTACATTTAATGGGCTATATTACCCATAATATACCATTTCCGTAGTAAAGAGCCTCTGAACTGCATTACAATTCAAATAAACTCCCAGACCCATGGGAAGGTCATGGATTTTGGATTTTCAGGTGGGCTTTCTGTTGACACATCCACATTATCTGCTGGGCCTCATAATATGTCCCACTCGAATGACATGATCAATGTCTGCTTAATTGATTATTTACAGCTGATCTCTTTTGAAATGGCTGGCATTGGTGGGTTAGTCTTTAATGGTCTCTGAAGCCGTGCCGTCATTCTGTGTGGCCAGCTCGAGTTGTTTCTTCCTCAGCATGTATCGTTGAGCCCGCAGGATGCACAGAGATCCTCCGTAGACCGTCAACATCATCATGGAGCCTGAGAAGAGCTTGTATCCCATATCAGCGATGCGCTTCGTGCTGGGCATGGTGGATCCGTGGAGAAAATGAATCGGCTTTAGTACTGTAGATATGATAAGTAAAGTTAGAAGAGGTTTCTCAAAGATGACCATCTGACATTTCAATATTGAATTTAAGCCCATATGAACATTTACGTAAGTATAGTAACTTGTATTTCCAAGACTCAATGTTGTAGATTCAAAAGTCACTCACAAATAAACTCTTATACAAAAGTAGTGAAGTTGTACCATGGTACAGAGATGGTATGATGTTGTAATACCATGTCAGAGGTTAACCGATATTTCTGTGTTCCCAATTAATCAGTGCTGATTGTAGCTTTTTGGAACTATCGGTTATCTGCTAAACTCTTGGCCGATAGCTGGCGATATTTTCTATTATTATTCATCATCAATAAATCTCATTTGGTGAAATATATACAACCAAAACTCTTCATCTGGTAAATATAAAGGCTATAAACTGATTAATCGTTTATCTGCTTTTCTGCCACCTTAGTGGTATCGGCAAATCAACTAACGGTCGACCTGTATACCATGATACTTTGATTCTGTGATGTAGTAAACACAATTACGTTTGTATGCTCACCTGACATATTTCAAAGAATAAGTAGTACTATGTTAAATATTCAGAAACATAGTATTATCATGATACTTGTACCAAAACCATTGTATTGCCATGGAAGACATCAAAAACCTTGTTATTCCCATGATCCATATCTTTACCATATGTCTAAAATCTTTACCATGGCACATGTCCAAAAAACATATCTTTACCATGTCACATGTCCAAAAATCATATCTTTACCATGGGACATGCCTAAAATATATATCTTTACCATGGGACATGTCTAAAAACTATATCTTTACCATGGGACATGTCTAAAAACTATATCTTTACCATGGGACATGTCTAAAAACCATATCTTTACCATGGGACATGTCTAAAAACCATATCTTTACCATGTCACATGTCTAAAACTATATCTTTACCATGGGACATGTCTAAAATACATATCTTAATCATGGCACATGTCCAAAAAACATGTGTTAATCATGTTACATATCTAAATACCATGTTATTACTATGGTAATTATTGATTAGTTTTATTTCGCTATAGTTTTTAACTTAATCGTTATGAATTTAGATCTCTGCTTTATTTCCATAAACCACTTTTCGAATCTTTCCACTAAAAAGTTCAACAAACAGCCTACATGCATCTTAATTCTACAGAAATACCATCCTTCTAAATTCTTAAAACGTTTGGCATGACTACATTTCCATACAATTTCAAAGATGTGTCCTTTAACCTGTGTAATTTCTGAGGAAATGCTGCTGTGTTTTCAACGCCAGGGGGCACGTGGGTTCCATACGCATGCGCAGCTTCGTTTCGTAACTCTATGGGAAACCAGATGGGACAAATGTAGTAAGTGCGGTTTTTCTTCACGCAATATTCCAGCGTTTTTATGATTTACACATTTGAGAGCTAACACACTGACAGGCTGACACAAATGTCTCTAAATTCCTGCATATATTATTTCAACTATACATTGATATAAATGAATGCAATATCAGACATGAATGTTTCCATGGCAACGCGACCCTTCCGGATGAGTTTAACTGTTACACAGACATGATGGAGGTGAGTTCAGAGGAACACATGGAGAATGAAGATCCAGGAGCTGCGCCGTATGGAAACTTCATCAATTATTACACCTTCAACCCACCGCAGAACCGCGTCAGTTTGATCCCAGCGTCACTGCTTGAACACAGCAGCGGTCAGACTGTGTTGATTCTGGATGTGGGGTGCAACTCAGGGGTGAGAAGTGAACTATTCTTCTCATTTAGTGTTAAAATCAAGAAATGTGATGTTTAAACCATGAGACCCGCAATGGAAGTGAAACATTAAAATACTTGGTGTGATAAAATGAACATTTTGCCACTATGCTGTCATGAGCTTAACTTGTATGGCGTTATACTTGTGTCGCAATTCTGCGCGCACCAAATGTTATTATTTTTATCATTATGATATAAAAGTTTTGCGCACTCAAAATATAATCTTGCGCATGCAGAAACATTTTACGTGCTCAAAATATCATCTTGCGCATGCAGAAACGTTTTACGTGCTCAAAATATCATCTTGCGCATGCAGAAACATTTTACGTGCTCAAAATATCATCTTGCGCATGCAGAAACGTTTTACGTGCTCAAAATATCATCTTGCGCATGCAGAAACATTTTACGTGCTCAAAATATCATCTTGCGCATGCAGAAACATTTTGGCGCCCTCAAAATATCATCTTGCGCTTTCAGAACATTTTTGCACGCTCAAAATATCATCTTGCGCATGCAGAAACATTTTGGCGCCCTCAAAATATCATCTTGCGCATTCAGAACATTTTTGCGCGCTCAAAATATCATCTTGCTCACGCAGAAACATTTGTGCACACTCAAAATATCATCTTGCGCACGCAGAAACATTTTGGCGCCCTCAAAATATCATCTTGCGCATTCAGAACATTTTTTCGCGCTCAAAATATCATCTTGCGCATTCAGAAAATTTTTGCGCGCTCAAAATATCATCTTGCGCATTCAGAAAATTTTTGCGCGCTCAAAATATCATCTTGCGCATTCAGAACATTTTTGCGCGCTCAAAATATCATCTTGCGCATTCAGAACATTTTTGCACGCTCAAAATATCATCTTGCGCATTGAGAACATTTTTGCACACTCAAAATATCATCTTGCGCATTCAGAAAATTTTTGCGCGCTCAAAATATCATCTTGCGCATTCAGAACATTTTTGCACGCTCAAAATATCATCTTGCGCATGCAGAACATTTTTGCGCGCTCAAAATATCATCTTGCTCACGCAGAAACATTTGTGCACACTCAAAATATCATCTTGCGCACGCAGAAACATTTTTGCACACTCAAAATATCATCTTGCGCATTCAGAAAATTTTTGCGCGCTCAAAATATCATCTTGCGCATTCAGAACATTTTTGCGCGCTCAAAATATCATCTTGCGCATTCAGAACATTTTTGCGCGCTCAAAATATCATCTTGCGCATGCAGAAACATTTTGGCGCCCTCAAAATATCATCTTGCGCATTCAGAACATTTTTGCGCGCTCAAAATATCATCTTGCTCACGCAGAAACATTTGTGCACGCTCAAAATATCATCTTGCGCATTCAGAAAATTTTTGCGCGCTCAAAATATCATCTTGCGCATTCAGAACATTTTTGCGCGCTCAAAATATCATCTTGCGCATTCAGAACATTTTTGCGCGCTCAAAATATCATCTTGCGCATTCAGAAAAGTTTTGCGCGCTCAAAATATCATCTTGCGCATTCAGAACATTTTTGCGCGCTCAAAATATCATCTTGCGCATTCAGAACATTTTTGCGCGCTCAAAATATCATCTTGCGCATTCAGAACATTTTTGCGCGCTCAAAATATCATCTTGCGCATTTAGAACATTTTGGCGCTCAAAATATCATCTTGCGCATTCAGAACATTTTTGCGCGCTCAAAATATCATCTTGCGCATTTAGAACATTTTGGCGCGCTCAAAATATCATCTTGCGCATTCAGAAACATTTTTGCGCGCTCAAAATATCATCTTGCGCATTCAGAAACATTTTTGCGCACTCAAAATATCATCTTAGCGATTCAGAACATTTTTTGCGCTCAAAATATCATCTTGCGCATTCAGAACATTTTTGCGCGCTCAAAATATCATCTTAGCGATTCAGAACATTTTTGCGCGCTCAAAATATCATCTTGCGCATTCAGAAACATTTTTGCGCGCTCAAAATATCATCTTGCGCATTCAGAAACATTTTTGGCGCTCAAAATATCATCTTATGCATTTAGAACATTTTGGCGCTCAAAATATCATCTTAGCGATTCAGAAACATTTTGGCGCTCAAAATATCATCTTGCGCATTTAGAACATTTTGCGCGCTCAAAATATCATCTTAGCGCATTTAGAACATTTTGGCGCGCTCAAAATATCATCTTGCGCATTTAGAACATTTTGGAGCGCTCAAAATATCATCTTGCGCATTCAGAAACATTTTTGCGCGCTCAAAATATCATCTTGCGCATTTAGAACATTTTGGCACGCTCAAAATATCATCTTGCGCATTTAGAACATTTTGGCGCGCTCAAAATATCATCTTGCGCATTTAGAACATTTTGGCGCGCTCAAAATATCATCTTGCGCATTCAGAAAAATTTTTTTCGTGCTCAAAATATCGTCTTGCGCATTCAGAATTTTTGCGCGCACAAAATATCATCTTGCGCATTCAGAAACATTTTTGCGCGCTCAAAATATCATCTTGCGCATTTAGAACATTTTGGCGCTACAAAATATCATCTTAGCGATTTAGAACATTTTGGCGCTCAAAATATCATCTTGCGCATTTAGAACATTTTGGCGCGCTCAAAATATCATCTTGCGCATTTAGAACATTTTGGCGCGCTCAAAATATCATCTTGCGCATGCAGAAACATTTTGGCGCGCTCAAAATATCATCTTGCGCATTCAGAAACATTTTGGCGCACTCAAAATATCATCTTGCGCATTTAGAACATTTTGGCATGCTCAAAATATCATCTTGCGCATTCAGAAACATTTTTGCGCGCTCAAAATATCATCTTGCGCATTTAGAACATTTTGGCATGCTCAAAATATCATCTTGCGCATTCAGAAACATTTTTGCGCGCTCAAAATATCATCTTGCGCATTTAGAACATTTTGGCGCGCTCAAAATATCATCTTGCGCATGCAGAAACATTTTGGCACCCTCAAAATATCATCTTGCGCATTCAGAAACGTTTTTGCATGCTCAGAATATAATCTTGCGTTTGAGGGTATTTAGACCAATATATTTAGTATTTAGAGCAAGAACCAATAAACTTCTTGGATCAGTTTGTGTTTGTAGAATTGATTTAATGTGTATTTTCATTCTGGTTGTCAGGACCTGTCTGTTGCTCTGTACAAACATCTATCACATGAGCAGACTTCTGGAAGTGACGAGAAAAGAGAAGTTCATCTGCTTGGATTTGACCTGGACCCAGATCTCATCCTTCGGGCGCAGAACACTAACCCCTTTCCCCAGAATATCCAGTTTCTCCCTCTGGATATCACCGATGATGGAGAGAGCCAGACAGTGCTGCGGTCTTACCTCCAGAGATTTGGACGCGCTCGTTTCCACCTGTGCACCTGTTTTGCGGTGACTATGTGGGTGCATTTGAATCACGGAGACTCTGCGTTTCTGTCTCTCCTCTCCAGACTCGCATCTCTCGGTGAGTGTCTTCTGCTGGAGGTGCAGCCATGGAAGTGTTACCGCTCCGCTGCACGGCGGTTACGCAAACTTGGGCGCAGCGACTTCGAGCACTTCAAGACTCTTGAGATTCGTGGCGACATGGCCGCTCATGCTAAAGAGTATTTGGAAACGCAGTGTGGCATGGAGCTGGTGCAGAGCTTTGGGAACACATCATGGGACAGAAGTCTTCTGCTGTTCAGGACACGATAATATACGTTTATATTCAGAGAGAAGATTTATTCAATTAAAATATACTTGACTGTAACGTTTCTGTGGTCCGTTTCCATGACTACTGCCCCATGAACATCATGTTACCACCGTTCATTCTTTTGGAAAATGTCAAATATTTGTGTGTGAGTGTGAGTGTGTGTGTGTGAGTGATGTGTGTGTGTGTGTGTGTGTGTGATGTGTGTGTGAGAGTGTTTGAGTGATGTGTGTGTATAAAAACAACAGTGGCATTATATAAACAAACTGGCATTTAAAATCCTGAATATGAATGAATATTTGGTAGTTTTGATCAGGACTGATGTTGGTTAAAAAGTCAGTGAAAGTGGAAAATAATATTAATATATAATATTTTTATGGCAGTTTTTTAATTGGACATTTTTGTCCTTTAAGGACCTCCGAGTAACTTTCATAAATTGATGCACAAGCGTTCAAATTTGTACATCATTTTAGAGATGATCAGAGTTTTACACAATGTGATTTGAAGAAGCTTATTGATAAAATAATCAAATAAATGATTCCACAATGAAGTATTAAAATCAGAAACAAGTCTTCAATAATTAAGAACATTTATTGCCGATTCCTGCACAAAATAAAACTACATCAACATTTAAAGCGAACATGAAACATTTACTGATGATGTGGAGTTCTGCCCCCCTCCAGAACATCTCACATATCCCACAGGTAATGCTTCATCATCATGACCGGGAACTCAATTACTGCATGAACTACTTGCAAGATATTCAGAAGGCGGCATTACATACAAAAGATGCCTTAGAGGAATATTCCAAGACGAGTTCAGATCAATTCAGTTTGCGGCATAAAGCTCAATTTGAGGTTCCAGTGAGACGATTAAAAGGGAGGGTTACTTTTGAAATGTATTCCACTACAGATTACAGGATACATGCTGAAAAATGTAATTTATAATGTATTCCGTTACATTACTCAAGGTCAGTAATGTAATCTAAATACTTTGGATTACTTCTTCAGCACTTGTAGATTTTTTCACTTGTTTTGTCTATAAAAACTCAAAATACATGTTAAAAATACATTCTCTGAAAAACCCAAATATCTTCTGCAGTGTTGTTTCTAAAACAAGATATATCTAATTCATCTTGTTTTAAGGATTTTTAGATATTTTTACAGGAAAACAATACAAAAATTATTATTAAGAATATGATTTTTGCCCTAATATCAAAGATCTTACTAGAAAAAAATTTATTATGATCTAACATGAATTTTCTTGATAATAAATATGATCGTGTCTGGTCACATGTGCATGTAAAATGGCTTGAAATAGCATTTTAGCTTAGCGTAAAGCTAACAGTTTACACAAGGTTTATTTCTATTTCTTCTGCTCCAAACGTACTTCTCTGTCTGCTCGTATGAATGTCACACATCATCAGAAAGTGTTTCACAGCTGTTCAAATGCACTTTGGATCATTTATATGTATAAATGTTTAAATATTAAATGAAACAAATGCCAATCAAATGCAAAGTAATCTCTTCAGTAATCAAATTACTTTTTGAATGTAACTTTATTCTAAATTCCAATGATTTAAACTGTAACTGTAGTGGAATACAGTTACTTATATTTTATATTTTAAATATGTAATCCCGTTACATGTAGTCCGTTACTCCCCAACCCTGACAATGGAAGTGAATGGGGAACATTTTTGGAGGTTTAAAGTCAGAAATATTACGTTTTTATAATTTTTCTTCTGTTAAAACTCGTGTTTTATTTGAGCTGTAAAGTTGTTTAAATCAGAGGGTTTTTTTACAGTTGTTTTAGGGTTTACGGCGCTACAAAATTGGATATAAGTTTACACAGATGCGCTTAGTAAACGATTTTTTTATACTAAAATCGTCTTGTGTAACTTATTTTAACGTTTACGAATCGGCCCCAATGTCTTCCAATGTAAGTGCCTCACTGTAATCTCGATTTTTAAGAAAATGAGGGATTTATAAATGAATTAATGCCTCAAAAGCTGTCGATTGAGCTTAACTTCTATTAAACCTGGAATATTCCTTTTTTTGGCCTACCAAAGCAAACGGCTATTTTTTGAGCCAGTTATTTTGTCTTGACAAAAAAATTACAAAATAGTGTGCACAATAAGACCTGGAAAGTAAATAGGGTCTTTTGACTTAAGGCTAACTGCCACGGCTATAGTATATATGGTGTTATCTATTATTTTGATTGTAATTCAGACTCTTAATGAGTACTGAATCTGGTGTTGTTTCTGGTTTCAGTAGTCTTGATCAGGATTTTCGGGGAAGGAGAGCTGCTCTGCTGGTAACCATTTGATGATTTGGAACCTGTGGAGAGAAGGATAATTAAATGTATCACATGGTACGTGTTCTAAAACACTGTTTAATGCCAGAATTCCATTTGGAACTTTAATATTGTCATGTGTGACACTCTTGTTCTAACCACTCCATACGGGACTCGAACCAACGTCTCCGGCATGGGAGGCGGGTGCTCTAACAAGGATGCTAAAGGCAACAGCCTTTAACATCAGTCGCTAGTGCACCTCTTGAGGTCATGAGAGTGAGGTTTACACACTGCACAGCTATCTACCAGCTGGCTCCTGTTACACTCACCCCCCTAAACCTCACTCCTATCCGGGTCAGGGCACCATTGTGACGCTCTTGTTCTTACCGCTCCGCATGGGACTCGAACCAACGTCTCCGGCGTGGGAGGTGGGTGCTCTAACAAGGATGCTAAAGGCTACAGCTTTTAGCATCAGTCGCTAGTGCACCTCTTGAGGTCATGAGAGTGAGGTTTACACACTGCACAGCTAACTACCAGCTGGCTCCCATTACACATGCATATTTATACATGTTTTCATTTAAATGACATAGTGGCCACTGTAATGTAAAATGTCACTTTAGGACTCACTGTAGTTGGGGACGGACTGGATGTTCACAATGGACTGATGCCCAATTCTGCGAGAGGTATAAAAAAGAAGAATGAATCAATATTTATCAATGTAACCAGTTACGTCCCACTCCTCTCATGTGCTATAAGACGTGCTGAAGAGTCTGTAACCTGTCCTCCTCGCCCTCCAATAGCTTCCTGTAGGTGGCGATCTCAATATCCAGCGCCAACTTGACATTCATGAGCTCCTGGTACTCGCGGAGCTGGCGGGCCATGTCCTGCTTGGCTCTCTGCAGCGCCTCCTCTAGGTCTTTGATCCGACCTTTGGCCTCCTTCACCATCATCTCGCCATGGTCCTCAGCCTCCGAGATCTGGTTCTCCAAGTTGGCACGCTAAAATAATGAGTGCATCAGGAGTTAATGACCATCATGGTTTAAGGTAAATAAAGACCTGATGGGGTGCATTTCTCACCTGAGATTTAATGACCTCGATCTCGCTTTGCAAGCGACTGATCATACGGTTGATATCTGCGATCTCCCCTTTAGCGTTTCGCAGTTGATCGTTGTACTGAATGGCCTGAGAGGACATCTCATCAAACTGAGTAGAACGAGGTGAAAAAACGAATCCATACAATCCATCAGGGACAATTTCAGTGCACATAATTTAAGACAAATTCAACCAATTTTCAGATACTCTGGAAGAAAGCTTGCATTTTTATCCACCTTGGACTTGTACCAGGATTCAGCATCTTCACGGCTCTTGGCTGCGATCTCCTCGTATTGAGCCTTGACTTCAGCCACGATGTGATCCATGTTAAGGCTTCGCGAGTTGTCCATCTGCACGACGACGGATGTGTCTGTAAGGCTGGCGTGCAGCTCACGCAGCTCCTGATCGTGAATAAACATGATTTAGAAATGTGTTTTTTGAGCTTGCCTTCTGAATTGAATGTGATGAGAAAGAACACGGACAAACCTCAAAAATACTCAAATAATTGCTATTGGAAGAAAGGAACCACAATCGTTAAATTCATTACCATTCCAATCCCTATTTCCTTAGGATGACTCGATCTTTATAGAGACAACGAAAGATTCACACCACTAAGGGATGCCACCCTGGGCAAAGGGTCAACAATTGTAGAATGGGAGCGAGTGGAGAACCAATCCAGACAATTGAGTACCTTAATGACCATACAGACCACATCTTGCTTAAATTACACCAGGAGCAACAATGACCCCATTTACAATTGGTATTAAGGTGTGTTTTGGGTGATCTGATCTCAAGTGGTCAGCACTAAATACAGATGTTGGCGAACTCTAAAACGGTTTGGATCGAATCCCAAAAATCATGTACGGAGGTACTCAAAATCGCAATTCCAAATCTTACTGCAAACGCTGTATTTCTAGACCCAGATTGGTTTAGATATTTCTTTTGGTTAGACTCTTTAAAACTGGTTGTCAAAGTATGTTTCTGTACAGGGGTATGTGTGTGGATCACCTCTTCGTAGATGGTCCTCAGGAAGTTGATCTCATCCGTCAGAGCACCAACTTTGTCCTCCAAGTCAGCTTTCACCAGATACGCCGAGTCCACATCCTGTGGGACACACAGCGCTCAGCTTTTCATTCTCGATTTCAGCCCTAAAGAACTTAATACCTCATGTCAATCTATGAATAGAGCAGAATCTGGTAGATCAGGGCCATTCACTTCCGTGGTCGGAGGGCAAATTCAGCACTAACCCTAAACCAGCTAATTGGTGAAGTGGTCTTCGGGATTATTGGAACATTTGGACTAATCTGCAGGATGTCGCCCACCAGGAAAAAACTGTACGCTTCACTGTAGACTATTGAAGATGGATCTACTAGAGTGTATAATAATGCTGTGTCTCCACCCAGGCTTTTGTCGGTGGTGATTTGATCCCTCCAGGCTCAACTTGAGCAGCTTTGAGTGCTTTACCAATCCCAAACTTTCCATTGTTCCCACTCCGTGGATCCTTGTTATCGAAAGTATTGTGAAAGTTTAATTTTCTCTGGTCCTGTTAAGTCCACCTTTTTTCCACTGGTACCCTATCCTAACCCCTCATCGCCATGTGGTCATACATTTTGCATTACTTTTTGACCTTTAACCATAAACATCAAGGGTTTAAACCTTTTTCAGAATCACAAAGTCGTTCTCCAGGTTGTTCCTTTTGTTGATCTCGTCTTCATATCTAAATCAAAGAGGAAAGAAAGTAGATATTTCAGTGCTTAGCAAAGAGCTGGATACAGCCTGATCTAAATGACATGTGGGACATTTTGCTAAATAATATTACATGGTTTATTACACGTACCGCAGCAGTTTAGAGGTGAAATGTCCACTAGGTGGTGCTGAAAGCGAGTAAACTTTTCAATAAAACCTACCTCCCTACCGTTAACTTTAATCCTAAATCTAACCGACAGTGTCAGAACAAGCGAATGTGAGATGAAAAATGCCAAAATGTCATTTTTGGGTGCTTCCATGACCGTCATATCCTGCCGGAGATAGGAGGCAGGGGCGATGATCCTATCCCCATGCAGGACAGGACTCAACAGGTGGTGGTGGGGTGGAGAAGGTTGCCATGTTAGCACACTGAAACAGCAATGTGATCGCGTGATTGTGAGCAAACTTATAAAGCGATGGCTTGCGTGTAATTGGACAAAAGTTACCTAGCTAATGGTGCGATGATGTACAGCTGCTAGTCTTCCCGCTAGAACTACACTGCGCTTTTTTCTACTCTACGTTCACGATTTGTGTGAAAGTGAATAAAAGTCATTGTTGTTGTTGTAGTGTGTCAAGTGCTCCTTTCACCTGGAAACCGCCACGATACTAACAAGAAGCCACGTAAAAATCGTTTTGCAAAAATGTAGGTATAGTAACATGATTCTATGAGACCAGGTTGGCTGGATATGAGTGGACATTTACAAAATTTATTTTTAAGAAAGTGATGTTTGAAAACGTTTTCCGTTAGACACATAAGTATACTTGAGTATAGATCTCAGCACTATACTTGTGTTTGAAGTCCTCCACCAGACCCTTCATGTTCCGCAGTTCTCCGTCCAACTTGGTCCTGTCATTGTTGACCACGTCCAACTGTCTGCGCAGGTTGGCCATGTAAGCATCAAACATGGGCTCGACGTTGGTCCGACCCGGGGTCTGACTCTGCAGAACATCCCATTTTGTCTCTAGCATCTTGTTCTGCTGCTCCAGGAAGCGCACCTGCACAGGTGAAAATAAATTGTTGGGTTGCACGATACATAATTTGTGTGCCGATACCAATATCCGATACAGATACTGATAGTTTGGTGATTCTGCTTTTTTTGCTACCTTGTTTCAAATCACTGATAATTTTACAACTTTGAAAGACATTTGAATTATTCTCTACATCTCTGCATGTCTTCCATGTTATTGACAGGAAATAATCGGCCATGATCTTCAGCTATTTTTAACAATCGGCCGATACTGACGTTTGGCCGATACATCGGTGCATCTCTAAAAACAAATTTTTTTATTTGGTGTTCAGATTCTTATTCTTTTACTATAAATTTGTCTTTCTTTTGGAATGTAGATAGGTGGGTAGATAAGTGATAAAATGGAAGATTTAAAGAAAAGAAAGTGTAGCTCAGTGAGTATCAGGGCTGGACTGGGAAAATAAATCGTCCTGGGACTTTACATAGCAACTGTCCCAAAAGTTGTTGGAGGGGGGCTGGGGGGGTCGGGCCAAAATTTGTTGAGGGGGGGGGGGTGTTCACTGTCCTTTTCTGCACATCATGGAGGGTACTTTTAGCTAATCGCGGCCAATTCTGCCCATTTCACGGCAGACCCACTGGCCCGCTCTGTTCTCCCGATGCCCAGTCCGCCCCTGAACGGCCCCAAATTGCGTCAGTCCACCGGGAAAATGCTTGGTATGCCAGATTACCAGTCCAGCCCTGGTGAGTATTTACTCTGACCCCTGGAGTCGTGAGTTTGAATCCAGGGCATGCTGAGTGACTCCAGCCAGGTCTCCTAAGCAACTAAATTGGCCTGGTTGCGAGGGAGGGTAGAGTCACATGGGGTAACCTCCTTGTAGTCGCGATTTGTGGTTCTCGCTTTCAATGGGCCGTGTGGTAAATTGTGCGTGGATCGCGGAGAGTAGCATGATCCTCCACATGCTGTGAGTCTCCATGGTGTCATGCCCAACGAGTCACGTGATAAGATGCGCAGATTGACGGTCTCAGAAGCGGAGGCAACTGAGGCTTGTCCTCCGCCACCCAGATTGAGGTGAGTAACCGCGCCACCACAAGGACCAACTAAGAAGTGGGAATTAGGCATTCCAAATTGGGAGGAAATAAAAGTAAACATTAAAGTACGGCTCTATTCCTATGTTCTCTCTCCAAATATTGAGATATTGATGTTGATTACAATTCAGTAGCAATCAGAGCTTGAAGCATTGAAGATAAATGGTATGTTCTCTTTCACCAGGTTGACTTGTTATTGATATATTGAGTATTGTTATGTTGTAAGTGTAAAATGTAAGTTAAACGAAGTTTAAGTTAAAGGAACACACTGTCAACATTGTCGACTTAAAAACCCTCTGGATTAGCTCAGTGTTTGACTAGAGGTCTGCTACAAAAGTTCTTCTTTTCCTGTATTTCTGTCAGCTCTCTGTGGAATTTCAGCATTTTAAGAGGCTCTTCTTTTAGGGTTTGTCAGTCCACTGCACATCCTGTAAGCATGACCGCTTTTAAATGATGTCCAACCTGCCAGACTCATTAACAGAGCAATACGACTCCACATTAGCCACACCGTAACACTCCAGAGAGAAGTGGCTGACATAGATGGGTTCTTTACTCGCAAATCCTTAAATAAGCACTTTAAAAGTTGACTTGAGGCCCGTGTTGGAGGACTCAACCCTGCCCCGACCCACAACAGTGACTTGGTTGTACTGTAATGCGATTGAAGTGTCGATTTCAGTCCAGAGGGCTCCTGGGATTTGGTTGCATTGTCCTCCGGCACACAAAAGCTTCCTTCATACTCTGTGGAATAGTGCTGTCTTCGATGACTTGATCAGATCTGACCTGCTTTTTATCAGGTTACAGGCTTCAGAGAAGTAGGTCATGCTACCGAACTATCATTTTCATTTGCGTCTACCAAAGAGTGAAAGCTCTTGAGGCCCTCAGAGGTATGTACATGCTGTAAAAGATGATCATTTGAAGATCCAGTTATCACCAATAAGATTCTGCATTGATTTTAACCTATATAAAGACCTCTACCTTTTGATGGGACTCAACAAAATGTCACACTTCCACCATCTTATCACAGTTTACCATCTCAGGGAACAATAGACCCAACTGTACCTTATCGATGAAGGAGGCGGCGGTTGTTCAGTGATTTGATCTGGTCCTTCTCATGTGTGCGCACCATCTGGATGTTGGGGTCGACCTCCAGGTTGAGGGGCCAACAGGCTCCTGTTGACCGAGACGCTGGCGATGGGAGTCCCAAGGTAGGCTGAGCTGGTGCTGAAGCTCGGGGCAGATGCTCCCAGAGATATCCCGCTGAGACTGCTGTAGCCATAACCTCCCGTTTTCCGCTGCTCCTCACAGAGCTGCTGGAACTGATGCGCTTGTTTCTTAGACTCATGGCTCGAGAAGGAATGTGAGTAGGTGAACGGCGGAGGGCTGAAATGGAAGATGCTTCAGATGAGAACAGGTGGGCAGACCTGAGCAACAAGTGTCCTTGCAGAGAGGGGCTGGGCTTTTAAAGTCCAACCAGGATGGGGTGGAGAGTTACTATTGTTGGAAAACCTGTTTCAGGGCACACTCACACGTACACACTATCCACTTTATCTGAGCTCACTGATCTGCATGAACGCATGCTCCATCTCTCAGCTCTCAAATAGCATATAAATGTTTAATGAAATGACCTGTTGTAAACTTCGTTTGAGAATTAGCATTCAGTAATATAATTCCCTGCATATGAAATACTAGATATTTTAGAGCCATTAACCTTGTACCTAATGCATCTTTTTCAATGACAACAGGTGATTAGTGCAAAATCCAAAACCTGTGTTTGTTGTTTCTGAAAATATGAATTAGCCTACTCTGTTACTACCATTATCTGTGTCCTAATCTTTTAGAGTATTAGTCACATGACATGATGGAAGAAATGGAAAGATTAGGAATATCAGGAAAGAGTATTCTGGAGTGTGGTGGGAATGGACAAGGTAGAAGATGCTTGAACAGCGCCCAAATAAAAACAGTATTGATGGGGAGAATATGACATACTGGACAAGTTGGGAGTTTGGTAACTCCAGAAGATGGCAGTAGTGCGACATTAAGGACGCAAACAGCCGGGAAAACCCAAACAAGAAGAGGAAGGAGGGTAAAGTCTCGTGTTTGAGGAGAATGGGACGAATCCCTGCTGTTTTTTTCTATTGACATAGCTGGCCAATCACATTGCGGCAAATTAAGACAGACAAGACAAGTAGCCAATGACTGAGCTCAGAGTACTCAAGGGGGTGTTCCTTAAGAAAATCCCGCCGTGCACGCATTTGTGGAGTGATCGATCGGCTCGTTATCCGCGAGTTTGTTTGCCGTTGCGTTTTGCAATGGATTCACACACAAAGAGATTAACTGATACAGTTGAGCTCAATCCGGAGCATTGTCTGTACATTATCGATGAAGAACATGACGAATCGGATGAATTTTCTGACCTGGACAGTGCCGCTTCCAGCGTGGACTCAACAGAGACGTTCATCGATGATCTTGATTTCGGACTCGATCAGTAAGTTTACATAAGTTTGTGTGTGCGTGTGTGTGTGTGTATATATATATATATATAGATGTGTGTGTGTGTGTGTTTCTGTGTGTGTGTATATATATATATATATATAGGTGAGTGTGTGTGTGTGTGTGTGTGTGTGTGTGTGTGTGTGTGTGTGTGTGTGTGTGTGCGTGTGTGTGTGTGTGCTGTGTGTGTGTGTGTGTGTGTGTATATAGATGTGTGTGTGTGTGTGTGTATATATATAGATGTGTGTGTGTGTGTGTGTATATATATATGTGTGTGTGTGTGTGTGTGTGTGT
>NC_068325.1:21396369-21403869 GCF_025860055.1 Xyrauchen texanus | reverse complement strand
AGCTTTGGGACATTTCCCCAAAATGAGTAAATAAATGTATAAAAACATTTTTAATGTTGTCTCCTTATGTGTAACAGATGTTCCAATGATGATATCTCATTTGATGAGGAATGTAATTCAGAGACCACCCCACGAAAGAGGCAGAGAACTGGTCTGTCTACCACGTCACAATCTCCAGCAAAATCTGTTATCTCTCGATCGCCTTCCTCTTTACCGGTTGTTCAGTGGAGAGGCAAGAGAAGGAGTGTACGCCGATACATCCCTGGGTTTTCCTTTACCATCTCAGAAGTCAAGTGGCAGAATGGAGATAAGCCAGATATTGAGCCACCTCAACCGGTCTTCAGACCTGCGGGAACACCTGGCCCACAGGTGGTCACCACCGCATCTTTGAGTCCTCTGCAGTTCTTTGAATTGTTCTTTTCAACATCAGTGATGCAGACCATTGTAAATAACACAAATGCCTATGGGGCCAAGTGTCGTAAAGGGAAGAAGCCATGGCGGGACATTACTATAAAAGAGTTCAGGTCATACTTGGCTCTGGTGATTTACATGGGTCTGTTGAAATGTTCCTCGCTGAGAGACTACTGGAGGACATCTAACATCTTCAGTCTGCCGTATCCTGCACGAATTATGTCTTCTAGGAAGTTTCACATGATCTCTCAATCTATTCATATCAGCGATCCCAAAGAAGATGAAGAGAATGACAAGAAGAAGGGAACGGCTGAATACGACCGGCTGTGTAGGATCAAGCCGCTGTACCAGCAGATTCGAGAGGCCTGCAAGGACTCGTTTCATCCCTTTCAGAACATCTCCATTGACGAAAGAATGGTGGCAGCAAAGGCGAGAAATGGACTTAAGCAATATATGAAAAATAGTCCTACACAATGGGGCTACAAACTATTTGTACTGGCAGATTCTTGCTGCGGCTACACATGGGACTTCTTCAGTTTACTGAGGAAAGTCAAATTTAGAGCGGAGCAAAGGGATTAGCTATGATTCCGTCATGACGCTGGCGAATGAGAAGTTGTTGGGCACTGGCTACAAGCTGTTTGTGGACAACTTCTACACCAGTCCGACACTCTTCAGGGACCTCCTCCGTAAGAAGATCTGGGCTTGTGGCACAGTTCGTCCAAACAGGATGGGGCACTCTGAAAAACCACCTCCTCGCGGCAATATACGTTGGTTTCGGGACGACAACCTCCTATTTCTGGAGTGGAAGGACAAGAAGGAGGTACTGATATGCTCCACCTTTCATAAAGCCTATAATGGTGACACGGTGAAGAGGAAGGTGAAGAAGAACGGCGCTTGGGTCATCAAGGATTTCCCTGTTCCAGCTGCAGTTCTGGACATCAATAAGTGAGCACAATTTATTCAGTCGAAGTTATGAACTTTGCATTGTCTCTTTGTGTCTGTCTCTAATACTATAACATGTGGTTTAAAAAGATAGTCACAATCTTCTTTTTATTATAGGCACAGGGGAGTGGATCTGTCCAATACGCTACTTGGATATTACACAGTTCTGCTTAAAACGATGAAGTGGTATCAGTCATTTTTTACCATTTTGTGGACCTTGCGGTAGTAAATGCCTTCATTTTGCACCAACAGATGTCCAAGGAAAAGAACCAGAAGCCTCTGGTTCAAAAAGCGTTCCGGGAGTTGCTCGTGTCTGAGCTTGCAGGAACAGGGTCTGCTTCTCCTGCTTCTCCTATTCCTTCGGTTTCCCACCTGCCCACGTTCATCAGTGGGGACAGCACTTTTGGAAGGAGGGAATGCAAGATCTGCCACCGAAAAACTCCAGTCATGTGTGAGACTTGTGGTGCGGCTCTGTGCTTGGTTCCCAAGCGTGAATGTTTTGTAGACTGGCATGGATCGGGTAGTTTTGAGTAGGTATCCAAGTGCAGAGTGTATTGCATAGTGCAGAGTGGGTTTACAATGGCCGAGTTCATTGGCAAACGGATGAACTGGAAATATAGGACAGAAAGTTGAAGGTAACTTTGGTGACGCCAACTCCTGGTGTTGGGACAATGGAGATGCGTGCTCTGATATTACAGTAGTTCATGATCAATGGGTGCCACAGTTGTAAGTAGTTAAAGTACTTTTTCTATTGAAATGTAACCAGTATTAATAACACATTTTGATCTCATTGTGTGTGCTCAAGTAGTAAAGTTAAATAAATGATTATCTTCATGTCTGGTTTGTGAGGTGATGTATGTCAGGAAATAATTTGGTTACTGACTTTTCAGAATATCTTTGGAGGTATAATGAGGCATGGTTTCAACAAAAAATGAAATCAAAGAACGAACCGGTGTGATGTCATGTTGAGCTAAATCTGGCCAAAATCTTGAGTTCTTATTTGTGGTTCGTAGCGGCTCGCCGGGGCGAACTTTCAGGAGAACGTCTATCTGCCATTGGTCCTCGTCATCGGAGCTCCACCTACTTTGAGACCGAAAACGAATTCCCATTTAGTCATTTAAGATTCGTCACAATGAACGCAATGGCGTATAGGGTTATTAGCAAGCTGGTGCAAACATACCAACATCTGTACGATCGTTCACGTAGAGACATTGTCTAAGAACATGTCATGCGATGAATCTGTTTCATTAGTCTACAAAAGGAATCAAGTCTACTAGACACTTGAAAGACGTTCACACATCTGCCCAAAGTGAGATATGTCTCTCATATCATTCTTTTGTCTGTATTCTTCCCATTAACACACTTTTAAACACCCATCTTTGCAGTAGTATCAGTGTCATCATAAATTCCAATAATTAATGTAATTAGCGCTAAGAATGTTAGCTGTAGTTAAGAGTGTTAGCGCATTAGCGCCATTTTATGTATTGACGCTATGTACTTTATATACATTACTGGAGTATTATTATCATCGAGTAGTTAAAGTCATTTTAATTGTATTTTCTCCTAATTTGTAACGCCCAATTCCCAATGCGCTCCAAGTCCTCGTGGTGGCGTAGTGACTCGCCTCAATCCTGGTGGCGGAAGACGAATCTCAGTTGCCTCAGCGTTTGAGGCATTCACACACAACTCAACACACGCCCCATTGAGAGCGAGAACCACATTATAGCGACTACGAGGAGGTTACCCCGTGTGACACTACCCTCCCTAGCAACCGGGCCAATTTGGTTGCTAAGGAGACCTGGCTGGAGTCACTCAGCACGCCCTGAGATTCAAACTCACGACTCCAGGTGTGATAGTCAGCGTCAATACTCGCTGAGCTAACCAGACCCCACTAAATGTTCTTACGTAACGCTTCACCCAGCGTTGTGGACAGTCTCTGAATGTTACGCAAACAGTATGTCGTTGCTTAGCTGTTTCAAATGTTTACATCTGAGGATGCCAAGTAAAACCTAAACTAATGTGACATTAAAGTGTATTATCAGTTACTTTATGCCTCATTCTATGTGTAGAATTCACATTTCTAAAGTAATATATATGCAGTATATTATGTTTCATTTCTATTGTTTACATGTTGCTAACCTTCGCCATTATATGCACCTGTTACCCTCTGTAATTGTATTTCATGATGAGCTTTGTTCAAAAGAATCCATGTGAGATCATAGTTTTTTAATACTTGTTTTTAAAGAAACATTTTATGCTAGAGTAATCTGGGTGTCAATATAGGTGTTACTATGGCAGACAGCTGAGAGGATTATTCAATGGGCAGAATATAGTCAAAAGAATAATAATTAAGACACATCAATGTGTCTCAGGTGTGAATGCCTTACAGACTGAAGACAAACACAGGAACGGGGCAGCATATAAAATCAGTGTGAATGGATTTTTGTGTGTGTTGGAGTAGATTTCATACCTATAACACATCTATAACACTGTGTACATGAAATAGTCACACTCAGGACCTTCAGGACCCCATTGAAACCCATTAAAACTGCAATATTTGAATCCTGTGCCATTAAAGCATCCACAGGGCTCATGAATTATATGTTATTGTGCTTTGATTCTGGAGTCCTGAGTTCAAAATGTAAATTTTTATATTTTCCACCAGATGGCGCCATTTTCCTCATGTTTATCCTGTGGAGCAAATACAAGCTTTTCCCTTATTCACTGTTTACTGTATTATAGAGACCTGCAGGACAACTGAATACATGATGCAGATACAAGTGTGTGTGTGTGTATATATGTATGTATGTGTGTGTGTAAAAAAAACAACCGTGACATTTTGTAAACAAACTGCCATTTATAGGGTTAAAATCATGAAAACGAATGAATATTTGGTAGTTATGATCAGGACTGATGTTTATAAAAAACATGAACTCCTAGAAAGTTGAAAATAATATTAATATATAATATTATGGCAGTTTGTTGATGCAGACATTTTTGTCCTTTGCTCCATTGTGTCTCTTGTTCCTGTTAAGGCCGATCAAATGTAGCTTTTATAACTATTTTTCTTCATGACTTTAATACATTCTGACACCTGGGCAACAAACTTACAAGTGTCTTCTGATGAAACAGACCACAATTATGACTAATACAAAGAGTTGATGAACTACAGCCATTCATATTGAGGATGTCCAATTCGGGCTGAGCTCAGAAAATGGGAACAGTTTGATTATCCAGGAACACACACACTTTCCCCCAAAGAGTAGCGGTGTAACGGTACAAAAAGGTGCATTTCTGCATTTTCTGAACATTTTTTGTCCTAACTTTGTAATCATGTAATTCTGGTTCTGTTCTGAGTCATTAGAAAGTTTAGATCCTCCCCTTTGTGATGTCATAAAACATTTAATCATCAATAGTCGAAAACACAATTTTTCTGATGATTTGTTTTGCATGCATTTCCTTCTGGATGGCATATTTTGTTCTGGACATCTAAGATATAACATTGGATTATTCAGCCAAGCAAGCTCACAGACAGGTACAAATGGCTCATTTTTAAGAACACATCCTAAGGTAACATAAGATATAAAAGTTTGGGCTATTTTGGGCTTGCAGCAGCTGTTATCAGAGCATAAAGATACGTTTGTATTTGATGACTTGCAGAAATCAGATTTCACTTTGTGATTCTTTTGAAAAGCTTTTGAACTGTGTTATTAGTGCAATAAAATAATCTACACCGTCACATTCCTGAGAGAGAGAGCTTTCATTTGATATATGACTTGTCCATTTATGTGCTGTGTGAAGGAATTGATTTTTATGAGGTGAGTAACACGCCACCACAAGGACCAACTAAGTAGTGGGAATTGGGCATTCCAAATTGGGAGGAAATAAAAGTAAACATTAAAGTACGGCTCTATTCCTATGTTCTCTCTCCAAATATTGAGATATTGATGTTGATTACAATTCAGTAGCAATCAGAGCCTGAAGCATTGAAGATAAATGGTATGTTCTCTTTCACCAGGTTGACTTGTTATTGATATATTGAGTATTGTTATGTTGTAAGTGTAAAATGTAAGTTAAATGAAGTTTAAGTTAAAGGAACACACTGTCAACATTGTCGACTTAAAAACCCTCTGGATTAGCTCAGTGTTTGACTAGAGGTCTGCTACAAAAGTTCTTCTTTTCCTGTATTTCTGTCAGCTCTCTGTGGAATTTCAGCATTTTAAGAGGCTCTTCTTTTAGGGTTTGTCAGTCCACTGCACATCCTGTAAGCATGACCGCTTTTAAATGATGTCCAACCTGCCAGACTCATTAACAGAGCAATACGACTCCACATTAGCCACACCGTAACACTCCAGAGAGAAGTGGCTGACATAGATGGGTTCTTTACTCGCAAATCCTTAAATAAGCACTTTAAAAGTTGACTTGAGGCCCGTGTTGGAGGACTCAACCCTGCCCCGACCCACAACAGTGACTTGGTTGTACTGTAATGCGATTGAAGTGTCGATTTCAGTCCAGAGGGCTCCTGGGATTTGGTTGCATTGTCCTCCGGCACACAAAAGCTTCCTTCATACTCTGTGGAATAGTGCTGTCTTCGATGACTTGATCAGATCTGACCTGCTTTTTATCAGGTTACAGGCTTCAGAGAAGTAGGTCATGCTACCGAACTATCATTTTCATTTGCGTCTACCAAAGAGTGAAAGCTCTTGAGGCCCTCAGAGGTATGTACATGCTGTAAAAGATGATCATTTGAAGATCCAGTTATCACCAATAAGATTCTGCATTGATTTTAACCTATATAAAGACCTCTACCTTTTGATGGGACTCAACAAAATGTCACACTTCCACCATCTTATCACAGTTTACCATCTCAGGGAACAATAGACCCAACTGTACCTTATCGATGAAGGAGGCTGAGCGGTTGTTCAGTGATTTGATCTGGTCCTTCTCATGTGTGCGCACCATCTGGATGTTGGGGTCGACCTCCAGGTTGAGGGGCTCAACAGGCTCCTGTTGACCGAGACGCTGGCGATGGGAGTCCCAAGGTAGGCTGAGCTGGTGCTGAAGCTCGGGGCAGATGCTCCCAGAGATATCCCGCTGAGACTGCTGTAGCCATAACCTCCCGTTTTCCGCTGCTCCTCACAGAGCTGCTGGAACTGATGCGCTTGTTTCTTAGACTCATGGCTCGAGAAGGAATGTGAGTAGGTGAACGGCGGAGGGCTGAAATGGAAGATGCTTCAGATGAGAACAGGTGGGCAGACCTGAGCAACAAGTGTCCTTGCGGAGAGGGGCTGGGCTTTTAAAGTCCATCCAGGATGGGGTGGAGAGTTACTATTGTTGGAAAACCTGTTTCAGGGCACACTCACACGTACACACTATCCACTTTATCTGAGCTCACTGATCTGCATGAACGCATGCTCCATCTCTCGCTCTCAAATAGCATATAAATGTTTAATGAAATGACCTGTTGTAAACTCGTTTGAGAATTAGCATTCGTAATATAATTCCCTGCATATGAAATACTAGATATTTTAGAGCCATTAACCTTGTACCTAATGCATCTTTTTCAAAGACAACAGGTGATTAGTGCAAAATCCAAAACCTGTGTTTGTTGTTTCTGAAAATATGAATTAGCCTACTCTGTTACTACCATTATCTGTGTCCTAATCTTTTAGAGTATTAGTCACATGACATGATGGAAGAAATGGAAAGATTAGGAATATCAGGAACGGGAGTAAAGAGTATTCTGGAGTGTGGTGGGAATGGACAAGGTAGAAGATGCTTGAACAGCGCCCAAATAAAAACAGTATTGATGGGGAGAATATGATATACTGGACAAGTTGGGAGTTTGGTAACTCCAGAAGATGGCAGTAGTGCGACATTAAGGACGCAAACAGCCGGGAAAACCCAAACAAGTAGAGGAAGGAGGGTAAAGTCTCGTGTTTGAGGAGAATGGGACGAATCCCTGCTGTTTTTTTCTATTGACATAGCTGGCCAATCACATTGCGGCAAGGTAAGACAGACAAGACAAGTAGCCAATGACTGAGCTCAGAGTACTCAAGGGGGTGTTCCTTAAGAAAATCCCGCCGTGCACGCATTTGTGCAGTGATCGATCGGCTCGTTATCCGCGAGTTTGTTTGCCGTTGCGTT
>NC_068325.1:21386369-21391369 GCF_025860055.1 Xyrauchen texanus | reverse complement strand
CAGAAGTCAAGTGGCAGAATGGAGATAAGCCAGATATTGAGCCACCTCAACCGGTCTTCAGACCTCGCGGGAACACCTGGCCCACAGGTGGTCACCACCGCATCTTTGAGTCCTCTGCAGTTCTTTGAATTGTTCTTTTCAACATCAGTGATGCAGACCATTGTAAATAACACAAATGCCTATGGGGCCAAGTGTCGTAAAGGGAAGAAGCCATGGCGGGACATTACTATAAAAGAGTTCAGGTCATACTTGGCTCTGGTGATTTACATGGGTCTGTTGAAATGTTCTCGCTGAGAGACTACTGGAGGACATCTAACATCTTCAGTCTGCCGTATCCTGCACGAATTATGTCTTCTAGGAAGTTTCACATGATCTCTCAATCTATTCATATCAGCGATCCCAAAGAAGATGAAGAGAATGACAAGAAGAAGGAACGGCTGAATACGACCGGCTGTGTAGGATCAAGCCGCTGTACCAGCAGATTCGAGAGGCCTGCAAGGACTCGTTTCATCCCTTTCAGAACATCTCCATTGATCGAAAGAATGGTGGCAGCAAAGGCGAGAAATGGACTTAAGCAATATATGAAAAATAGTCCTACACAATGGGGCTACAAACTATTTGTACTGGCAGATTCTTGCTGCGGCTACACATGGGACTTCTTCGCTTACTGAGGAAAGTCAAATTTAGAGCGGAGCAAAGGGATTAGCTATGATTCCGTCATGACGCTGGCGAATGAGAAGTTGTTGGGCACTGGCTACAAGCTGTTTGTGGACAACTTCTACACCAGTCCGACACTCTTCAGGGACCTCCTCCGTAAGAAGATCTGGGCTTGTGGCACAGTTCGGTCCAAACAGGATGGGGCACTCTGAAAAACCACCTCCTCGCGGCAATATACGTTGGTTTCGGGACGACAACCTCCTATTTCTGGAGTGGAAGGACAAGAAGGAGGTACTGATATGCTCCACCTTTCATAAAGCCTATAATGGTGACACGGTGAAGAGGAAGGTGAAGAAGAACGGCGCTTGGGTCATCAAGGATTTCCCTGTTCCAGCTGCAGTTCTGGACATCAATAAGTGAGCACAATTTATTCAGTCGAAGTTATGAACTTTGCATTGTCTCTTTGTGTCTGTCTCTAATACTATAACATGTGGTTTAAAAAGATAGTCACAATCTTCTTTTTATTATAGGCACAGGGGGAGTGGATCTGTCCAATACGCTACTTGGATATTACACAGTTCTGCTTAAAACGATGAAGTGGTATCAGTCATTTTTTACCATTTTGTGGACCTTGCGGTAGTAAATGCCTTCATTTTGCACCAACAGATGTCCAAGGAAAAGAACCAGAAGCCTCTGGTTCAAAAAGCGTTCGGGAGTTGCTCGTGTCTGAGCTTGCAGGAACAGGGTCTGCTTCTCCTGCTTCTCCTATTCCTTCGGTTTCCCACCTGCCCACGTTCATCAGTGGGGACAGCACTTTGGAAGGAGGGAATGCAAGATCTGCCACCGAAAAACTCCAGTCATGTGTGAGACTTGTGGTGCGGCTCTGTGCTTGGTTCCCAAGCGTGAATGTTTTGTAGACTGGCATGGATCGGGTAGTTTTGAGTAGGTATCCAAGTGCAGAGTGTATTGCATAGTGCAGAGTGGGTTTACAATGGCCGAAGTTCATTGGCAAACGGATGAACTGGAAATATAGGACAGAAAGTTGAAGGTAACTTTGGTGACGCCAACTCCTGGTGTTGGGACAATGGAGATGCGTGCTCTGATATTACAGTAGTTCATGATCAATGGGTGCCACAGTTGTAAGTAGTTAAAGTACTTTTTCTATTGAAATGTAACCAGTATTAATAACACATTTTGATCTCATTGTGTGTGCTCAAGTAGTAAAGTTAAATAAATGATTATCTTCATGTCTGGTTTGTGAGGTGATGTATGTCAGGAAATAATTTGGTTACTGACTTTTCAGAATATCTTTGGAGGTATAATGAGGCATGGTTTCAACAAAAAATGAAATCAAAGAACGAACCGGTGTGATGTCATGTTGAGCTAAATCTGGCCAAAATCTTGAGTTCTTATTTGTGGTTCATGGCGGCTCGCCGAGGCTGAACTTTCAGGAGAACGTCTATCTGCCATTGGTCCTCGTCATCGGAGCTCCACCTACTTTGAGACCGAAAACGAATTCCCATTTAGTCATTTAAGATTCGTCACAATGAACGCAACGGCGTATAGGGTTATTAGCAAGCTGGTGCAAACATACCAACATCTGTACGATCGTTCACGTAGAGACATTGTCTAAGAACATGTCATGCGATGAATCTGTTTCATTAGTCTACAAAAGGAATCAAGTCTACTAGACACTTGAAAGACGTTCACACATCTGCCCAAAGTGAGATATGTCTCTCATATCATTTTTTGTCTGTATTCTTCCCATTAACACACTTTTAAACACCCATCTTTGCAGTAGTATCAGTGTCATCATAAATTCCAATAATTAATGTAATTAGCGCTAAGAATGTTAGCTGTAGTTAAGAGTGTTAGCGCATTAGCGCCATTTTATGTATTGACGCTATGTACTTTATATACATTACTGGAGTATTATTATCATCGAGTAGTTAAAGTCATTTTAATTGTATTTTCTCCTAATTTGTAACGCCCAATTCCCAATGCGCTCCAAGTCCTCGTGGTGGCGTAGTGACTCGCCTCAATCCTGGTGGCGGAAGACGAATCTCAGTTGCCTCAGCGTTTGAGGCATTCACACACAACTCAACACACGCCCCATTGAGAGCGAGAACCACATTATAGCGACTACGAGGAGGTTACCCCGTGTGACACTACCCTTCCTAGCAACCGGGCCAATTTGGTTGCTAAGGAGACCTGGCTGGAGTCACTCAGCACGCCCTGAGATTCAAACTCACGACTCCAGGTGTGATAGTCAGCGTCAATACTCGCTGAGCTAACCAGACCCCACTAAATGTTCTTCGTAACGCCTCACCCAGCGTTGTGGACAGTCTCTGAATGTTCGCAAACAGTATGTCGTTGCTTAGCTGTTTCAAATGTTTAAATCTGAGGATGCCAAGTAAAACCTAAACTAATGTGACATTAAAGTGTGTTATCAGTTACTTTATGCCTCATTCTATGTGTAGAATTCACATTTCTAAAGTAATATATATGCAGTATATTATGTTTCATTTCTATTGTTTACATGTTGATAACCTTCGCCATTATATGCACCTGTTACCCTCTGTAATTGTATTTCATGATGAGCTTTGTTCAAAAGAATCCATGTGAGATCATCGTTTTTTAATACTTGTTTTTAAAGAAACATTTTATGCTAGAGTAATCCGGGTGTCAATATAGGTGTTACTATGGCAGACAGCTGAGAGGATTATTCAATGGGAAGAATATAGTCAAAAGAATAATAATTAAGACACATCAATGTGTCTCAGGTGTGAATGCCTTACAGACTGAAGACAAACACAGGATCGGGGCAGCATATAAAATCAGTGTGAATGGATTTTTGTGTGTGTTGGAGTAGATTTCATACCTATAACACATCTATAACACTGTGTACATGAAATAGTCACACTCAGGACCTTCAGGACCCCATTGAAACCCATTAAAACTGCAATATTTGAATCCTGTGCCATTAAAGCATCCACAGGGCTCATGAATTATATGTTATTGTGCTTTGATTCTGGAGTCCTGAGTTCAAAATGTAAATTTTTATATTTTCCACCAGATGGCGCCATTTTCCTCATGTTTATCCTGTGGAGCAAATACAAACTTTTCCCTTATTCACTGTTTACTGTATTATAGAGACCTGCAGGACAACTGAATACATGATGCAGATACAAGTGTGTGTGTGTATATATGTATGTATGTGTGTGTGTAAAAAAAACAACCGTGACATTTTGTAAACAAACTGCCATTTAAAGGGTTAAAATCATGAAAACGAATGAATATTTGGTAGTTATGATCAGGACTGATGTTTATAAAAAACATGAACTCCTAGAAAGTTGAAAATAATATTAATATATAATATTATGGCAGTTTGTTGATGCAGACATTTTTGTCCTTTGCTCCATTGTGTCTCTTGTTCCTGTTAAGGCCGATCAAATGTAGCTTTTATAACTATTTTTCTTCATGACTTTAATACATTCTGACACCTGGGCAACAAACTTACAAGTGTCTTCTGATGAAACAGACCACAATTATGACTAATACAAAGAGTTGATGAACTACAGCCATTCATATTGAGGATGTCCAATTCGGGGCTGAGCTCAGAAAATGGGAACAGTTTGATTATCCAGGAACACACACACTTTCCCCCAAAGAGTAGCGGTGTAACGGTACAAAAAGGTGCATTTCTGCATTTTCTGAACATTTTTTGTCCTAACTTTGTAATCATGTAATTCTGGTTCTGTTCTGAGTCATTAGAAAGTTTAGATCCTCCCCTTTGTGATGTCATAAAACATTTAATCATCAATAGTCGAAAACACAATTTTTCTGATGATTTGTTTTGCATGCATTTCCTTCTGGATGGCATATTTTGTTCTGGACATCTAAGATATAACATTGGATTATTCAGCCAAGCAAGCTCACAGACAGGTACAAATGGCTCATTTTTAAGAACACATCCTAAGGTAACATAAGATATAAAAGTTTGGGCTATTTTGGGCTTGCAGCAGCTGTTATCAGAGCATAAAGATACGTTTGTATTTGATGACTTGCAGAAATCAGATTTCACTTTGTGATTCTTTTGAAAAGCTTTTGAACTGTGTTATTAGTGCAATAAAATAATCTACACCGTCACATTCCTGAGAGAGAGAGCTTTCATTTGATATATGACTTGTCCATTTATGTGCTGTGTGAAGGAATTGATTTTTATGAGGTGAGTAACCGCGCCACCACAAGGACCAACTAAGAAGTGGGAATTGGGCATTCCAAATTGGGAGGAAATAAAAGTAAACATTAAAGTACGGCTCTATTCCTATGTTCTCTCTCCA
>NC_068325.1:21373869-21381369 GCF_025860055.1 Xyrauchen texanus | reverse complement strand
CGACATCAAAGTCATAAAACATATTTTATTTTTGGAGTGCAATGTGTAAATCTTCAAAAAAGATCAGGGACTCTCGAAGTCTACACCTCACAATGCCTCTGGGGAAAATATTGTTGGTCATGACAAGTGAATATTATGCTTTCAAGCTAAACCCACTGAACGAAAATGTTAGGCTATGTGTATGGATTATAATGTTAGCGTGAGCTTTGGGACATTTCCCCAAAATGAGTAAATAAATGTATAAAAACATTTTTAATGTTGTCTCCTTATGTGTAACAGATGTTCCAATGATGATATCTCATTTGATGAGGAATGTAATTCAGAGACCACCCCGCGAAAGAGGCAGAGAACTGGTCTGTCTACCACGTCACAATCTCCAGCAAAATCTGTTATCTCTCGATCGCCTTCCTCTTTACCGGTTGTTCAGTGGAGAGGCAAGAGAAGGAGTGTACGCCGATACATCCCTGGGTTTTCCTTTACCATCTCAGAAGTCAAGTGGCAGAATGGAGATAAGCCAGATATTGAGCCACCTCAACCGGTCTTCAGACCTGCGGGAACACCTGGCCCACAGGTGGTCACCACCGCATCTTTGAGTCCTCTACAGTTCTTTGAATTGTTCTTTTCAACATCAGTGATGCAGACCATTGTAAATAACACAAATGCCTATGGGGCCAAGTGTCGCAATGGGAAGAAGCCATGGCGGGACATTACTATAAAAGAGTTCAGGTCATACTTGGCTCTGGTGATTTACATGGGTCTGTTGAAATGTTCCTCGCTGAGAGACTACTGGAGGACATCTAACATCTTCAGTCTGCCGTATCCTGCACGAATTATGTCTTCTAGGAAGTTTCACATGATCTCTCAATCTATTCATATCAGCGATCCCAAAGAAGATGAAGAGAATGACAAGAAGAAGGGAACGGCTGAATACGACCGGCTGTGTAGGATCAAGCCGCTGTACCAGCAGATTCGAGAGGCCTGCAAGGACTCGTTTCATCCCTTTCAGAACATCTCCATTGACGAAAGAATGGTGGCAGCAAAGGCGAGAAATGGACTTAAGCAATATATGAAAAATAGTCCTACACAATGGGGCTACAAACTATTTGTACTGGCAGATTCTTGCTGCGGCTACACATGGGACTTCTTCGTTTACGAGGGAAAGTCAAATTTAGAGCGGAGCAAAGGGATTAGCTATGATTCCGTCATGACGCTGGCGAATGAGAAGTTGTTGGGCACTGGCTACAAGCTGTTTGTGGACAACTTCTACACCAGTCCGACACTCTTCAGGGACCTCCTCCGTAAGAAGATCTGGGCTTGTGGCACAGTTCGTCCAAACAGGATGGGGCACTCTGAAAAACCACCTCCTCGCGGCAATATACGTTGGTTTCGGGACGACAACCTCCTATTTCTGGAGTGGAAGGACAAGAAGGAGGTACTGATATGCTCCACCTTTCATAAAGCCTATAATGGTGACACGGTGAAGAGGAAGGTGAAGAAGAACGGCGCTTGGGTCATCAAGGATTTCCCTGTTCCAGCTGCAGTTCTGGACATCAATAAGTGAGCACAATTTATTCAGTCGAGTTATGAACTTTGCATTGTCTCTTTGTGTCTGTCTCTAATACTATAACATGTGGTTTAAAAAGATAGTCACAATCTTCTTTTTATTATAGGCACAGGGGGGGAGTGGATCTGTCCAATACGCTACTTGGATATTACACAGTTCTGCTTAAAACGATGAAGTGGTATCAGTCATTTTTTTACCATTTTGTGGACCTTGCGGTAGTAAATGCCTTCATTTTGCACCAACAGATGTCCAAGGAAAAGAACCAGAAGCCTCTGGTTCAAAAAGCGTTCCGGGAGTTGCTCGTGTCTGAGCTTGCAGGAACAGGGTCTGCTTCTCCTGCTTCTCCTATTCCTTCGGTTTCCCACCTGCCCACGTTCATCAGTGGGGACAGCACTTTTGGAAGGAGGGAATGCAAGATCTGCCACCGAAAAACTCCAGTCATGTGTGAGACTTGTGGTGCGGCTCTGTGCTTGGTTCCCAAGCGTGAATGTTTTGTAGACTGGCATGGATCGGGTAGTTTTGAGTAGGTATCCAAGTGCAGAGTGTATTGCATAGTGCAGAGTGGGTTTACAATGGCCGAGTTCATTGGCAAACGGATGAACTGGAAATATAGGACAGAAAGTTGAAGGTAACTTTGGTGACGCCAACTCCTGGTGTTGGGACAATGGAGATGCGTGCTCTGATATTACAGTAGTTCATGATCAATGGGTGCCACAGTTGTAAGTAGTTAAAGTACTTTTTCTATTGAAATGTAACCAGTATTAATAACACATTTTGATCTCATTGTGTGTGCTCCGAAGTAGTAAAGTTAAATAAATGATTATCTTCATGTCTGGTTTGTGAGGTGATGTATGTCAGGAAATAATTTGGTTACTGACTTTTCAGAATATCTTTGGAGGTATAATGAGGCATGGTTTCAACAAAAAATGAAATCAAAGAACGAACCGGTGTGATGTCATGTTGAGCTAAATCTGGCCAAAATCTTGAGTTCTTATTTGTGGTTCGTAGCGGCTCGCCGGGGCGAACTTTCAGGAGAACGTCTATCTGCCATTGGTCCTCGTCATCGGAGCTCCACCTACTTTGAGACCGAAAACGAATTCCCATTTAGTCATTTAAGATTCGTCACAATGAACGCAACGGCGTATAGGGTTATTAGCAAGCTGGTGCAAACATACCAACATCTGTACGATCGTTCACGTAGAGACATTGTCTAAGAACATGTCATGCGATGAATCTGTTTCATTAGTCTACTAAAGGAATCAAGTCTACTAGACACTTGAAAGACGTTCACACATCTGCCCAAAGTGAGATATGTCTCTCATATCATTCTTTTGTCTGTATTCTTCCCATTAACACACTTTTAAACACCCATCTTTGCAGTAGTATCAGTGTCATCATAAATTCCAATAATTAATGTAATTAGCGCTAAGAATGTTAGCTGTAGTTAAGAGTGTTAGCGCATTAGCGCCATTTTATGTATTGACGCTATGTACTTTATATACATTACTGGAGTATTATTATCATCGAGTAGTTAAAGTCATTTTAATTGTATTTTCTCCCTAATTTGTAACGCCCAATTCCCAATGCGCTCCAAGTCCTCGTGGTGGCGTAGTGACTCGCCTCAATCCTGGTGGCGGAAGACGAATCTCAGTTGCCTCAGCGTTTGAGGCATTCACACACAACTCAACACACGCCCCATTGAGAGCGAGAACCACATTATAGCGACTACGAGGAGGTTACCCCGTGTGACACTACCCTCCCTAGCAACCGGGCCAATTTGGTTGCTAAGGAGACCTGGCTGGAGTCACTCAGCACGCCCTGAGATTCAAACTCACGACTCCAGGTGTGATAGTCAGCGTCAATTCTCGCTGAGCTAACCAGACCCCACTAAATGTTCTACGTAACGCTTCACCCAGCGTTGTGGACAGTCTCTGAATGTTCGCAAACAGTATGTCGTTGCTTAGCTGTTTCAAATGTTTACATCTGAGGATGCCAAGTAAAACCTAAACTAATGTGACATTAAAGTGTATTATCAGTTACTTTATGCCTCATTCTATGTGTAGAATTCACATTTCTAAAGTAATATATATGCAGTATATTATGTTTCATTTCTATTGTTTACATGTTGATAACCTTCGCCATTGTATGCACCTGTTACCCTCCGTAATTGTATTTCATGATGAGCTTTGTTCAAAAGAATCCATGTGAGATCATCGTTTTTTAATACTTGTTTTTAAAGAAACATTTTATGCTAGAGTAATCTGGGTGTCAATATAGGTGTTACTATGGCAGACAGCTGAGAGGATTATTCAATGGGCAGAATATAGTCAAAAGAATAATAATTAAGACACATCAATGTGTCTCAGGTGTGAATGCCTTACAGACTGAAGACAAACACAGGAACGGGGCAGCATATAAAATCAGTGTGAATGGATTTTTGTGTGTGTTGGAGTAGATTTTATACCTATAACACTGTGTACATTAAATAGTCACACTCAGGACCTTCAGGACCCCATTGAAACCCATTAAAACTGCAATATTTGAATCCTGTGCCATTAAAGCATCCACAGGGCTCATGAATTATATGTTATTGTGCTTTGATTCTGGAGTCCTGAGTTCAAAATGTAAATTTTTATATTTTCCACCATTTATCCTGTGGAGCAAATACAAGCTTTTCCCTTATTCACTGTTTACTGTATTATAGAGACCTGCAGGACAACTGAATACATGATGCAGATACAAGTGTGTGTGTGTGTATATATGTATGTATGTGTGTGTGTAAAAAAAACAACCGTGACATTTTGTAAACAAACTGCCATTTATAGGGTTAAAATCATGAAAACGAATGAATATTTGGTAGTTATGATCAGGACTGATGTTTATAAAAAACATGAACTCCTAGAAAGTTGAAAATAATATTAATATATAATATTATGGCAGTTTGTTGATGCTGACATTTTTGTCCTTTGCTCCATTGTGTCTCTTGTTCCTGTTAAGGCCGATCAAATGTAGCTTTTATAACTATTTTTCTTCATGACTTTAATACATTCTGACACCTGGGCAACAAACTTACAAGTGTCTTCTGATGAAACAGACCACAATTATGACTAATACAAAGAGTTGATGAACTACAGCCATTCATATTGAGGATGTCCAATTCGGGGCTGAGCTCAGAAAATGGGAACAGTTTGATTATCCAGGAACACACACACTTTCCCCCAAAGAGTAGCGGTGTAACGGTACAAAAAGGTGCATTTCTGCATTTTCTGAACATTTTTTGTCCTAACTTTGTAATCATGTAATTCTGGTTCTGTTCTGAGTCATTAGAAAGTTTAGATCCTCCCCTTTGTGATGTCATAAAACATTTAATCATCAATAGTCGAAAACACAATTTTTCTGATGATTTGTTTTGCATGCGTTTCCTTCTGGATGGCATATTTTGTTCTGGACATCTAAGATATAACATTGGATTATTCAGCCAAGCAAGCTCACAGACAGGTACAAATGGCTCATTTTAAGAACACATCCTAAGGTAACATAAGATATAAAAGTTTGGGCTATTTTGGGCTTGCAGCAGCTGTTATCAGAGCATAAAGATACGTTTGTATTTGATGACTTGCAGAAATCAGATTTCACTTTGTGATTCTTTTGAAAAGCTTTTGAACTGTGTTATTAGTGCAATAAAATAATCTACACCGTCACATTCCTGAGAGAGAGAGCTTTCATTTGATATATGACTTGTCCATTTATGTGCTGTGTGAAGGAATTGATTTTTATGAGGTGAGTAACCGCGCCACCACAAGGACCAACTAAGTAGTGGGAATTGGGCATTCCAAATTGGGAGGAAATAAAAGTAAACATCAAAGTACAGCACAATTCCTATGTTCTCTCTCCAAATATTGAGATATTGATGTTGATTACAATTCAGTAGCAATCAGAGCTTGAAGCATTGAAGATAAATGGTATGTTCTCTTTCACCAGGTTGACTTGTTATTGATATATTGAGTATTGTTATGTTGTAAGTGTAAAATGTAAGTTAAATGAAGTTTAAGTTAAAGGAACACACTGTCAACATTGTCGACTTAAAAACCCTCTGGATTAGCTCAGTGTTTGACTAGAGGTCTGCTACAAAAGTTCTTCTTTTCCTGTATTTCTGTCATCTCTCTGTGGAATTTCAGCATTTTAAGAGGCTCTTCTTTTAGGGTTTGTCAGTCCACTGCACATCCTGTAAGCATGACCGCTTTTAAATGATGTCCAACCTGCCAGACTCATTAACAGAGCAATACGACTCCACATTAGCCACACCGTAACACTCCAGAGAGAAGTGGCTGACATAGATGGGTTCTTTACTCGCAAATCCTTAAATAAGCACTTTAAAAGTTGACTTGAGGCCCGTGTTGGAGGACTCAACCCTGCCCCGACCCACAACAGTGACTTGGTTGTACTGTAATGCGATTGAAGTGTCGATTTCAGTCCAGAGGGCTCCTGGGATTTGGTTGCATTGTCCTCCGGCACACAAAAGCTTCCTTCATACTCTGTGGAATAGTGCTGTCTTCGATGACTTGATCAGATCTGACCTGCTTTTTATCAGGTTACAGGCTTCAGAGAAGTAGGTCATGCTACCGAACTATCATTTTCATTTGCGTCTACCAAAGAGTGAAAGCTCTTGAGGCCCTCAGAGGTATGTACATGCTGTAAAAGATGATCATTTGAAGATCCAGTTATCACCAATAAGATTCTGCATTGATTTTAACCTATATAAAGACCTCTACCTTTTGATGGGACTCAACAAAATGTCACACTTCCACCATCTTATCACAGTTTACCATCTCAGGGAACAATAGACCCAACTGTACCTTATCGATGAAGGAGGCGAAGCGGTTGTTCAGTGATTTGATCTGGTCCTTCTCATGTGTGCGCACCATCTGGATGTTGGGGTCGACCTCCAGGTTGAGGGGCGCCAACAGGCTCCTGTTGACCGAGACGCTGGCGATGGGAGTCCCAAGGTAGGCTGAGCTGGTGCTGAAGCTCGGGGCAGATGCTCCCAGAGATATCCCGCTGAGACTGCTGTAGCCATAACCTCCCGTTTTCCCGCTGCTCCTCACAGAGCTGCTGGAACTGATGCGCTTGTTTCTTAGACTCATGGCTCGAGAAGGAATGTGAGTAGGTGAACGGCGGAGGGCTGAAATGGAAGATGCTTCAGATGAGAACAGGTGGGCAGACCTGAGCAACAAGTGTCCTTGCGGAGAGGGGCTGGGCTTTTAAAGTCCAACCAGGATGGGGTGGAGAGTTACTATTGTTGGAAAACCTGTTTCAGGGCACACTCACACGTACACACTATCCACTTTATCTGAGCTCACTGATCTGCATGAACGCATGCTCCATCTCTCGCTCTCAAATAGCATATAAATGTTTAATGAAATGACCTGTTGTAAACTCGTTTGAGAATTAGCATTCGTAATATAATTCCCTGCATATGAAATACTAGATATTTTAGAGCCATTAACCTTGTACCTAATGCATCTTTTTCAAAGACAACAGGTGATTAGTGCAAAATCCAAAACCTGTGTTTGTTGTTTCTGAAAATATGAATTAGCCTACTCTGTTAGTACCATTATCTGTGTCCTAATCTTTTAGAGTATTAGTCACATGACATGATGGAAGAAATGGAAAGATTAGGAATATCAGGAACGGGAGTAAAGAGTATTCTGGAGTGTGGTGGGAATGGACAAGGTAGAAGATGCTTGAACAGCGCCCAAATAAAAACAGTATTGATGGGGAGAATATGACATACTGGACAAGTTGGGAGTTTGGTAACTCCAGAAGATGGCAGTAGTGCGACATTAAGGACGCAAACAGCCGGGAAAACCCAAACAAGTAGAGGAAGGAGGGTAAAGTCTCGTGTTTGAGGAGAATGGGACGAATCCCTGCTGTTT